>NC_084472.1:66725274-67028304 GCF_027409185.1 Cynocephalus volans
GTGATTAGGTAATGAGGTCCCTAGCCAGAATGTATTAGTGCCTTTTAAAAAGAGCTTGAGAGTGCCAGATGGCCTCTTCTATTCTTTTGACTATGTGAGGGTACAAGGTTTGTCCCCTTCAAAGGATGCAGCAAAAAGGTGTCATCTTGGAAGCAGAGAACAGCCCTCACCAGACAACAGACCTGCTGGTGCCTTGGTCTTGGGAATTCCCAGCCTTCAGAACTGCAAGAATTACATTTCTATTGTTTCTAAATTACCCAGTCTGTGGTATTCTGTTATAGTAGTATAAACAGATGAAGATTCCTTGTTTGTAGAAAATAGACAATAAAGTTTTAGGGAGTGCTGGATATCAGGAAAATTACTGTCAAGTGGTTTAGGGGCAAATCTTGTTTTTCTACTAAACTTTCACTTTTCTGTGAATTATTTACTGTTTCAAAATTCAAAAATAATTAAAACTTGGAAGTTATTCACAATGACTAGTAGACAATGGTATATGGAAGACAAGCTTTTAATTGCTCACTCTTCTAAAATCTAGAGTCAAAAAAAAAAAATTAAAAGATACATGGAAAAGATAATGACAGCTGCACCATCTCCAGATGGGACTTTAAAATATTTGTGAAAAACTTAAAATGAACAGAAGTGGTAAGTGAAAAGAGAGGCAGGGATTAATGGATCATAATGTCCTTGCTTATAATTTGTGTTAGAATTTGTGTAAGAATTTGTATTAAAAGTAAATTATGGATTTGGGAGTTTATGTCTGAAAACTTACTTTGAACACAGTTACATAAAAGATATAATAATATTCTGGCTTTTGACATTTTCATTTTACACAATCTATGCACCTGATTGTATGCATAGTTCATGCAATATAGAATTAGTATTAATTTTGAGGGAGTAATTCCTTTATCCTTTTTTTTTTTTTTTTTGAGGGCGTATTTCCTTTATCCTTTGAGATGTGAAAGCTCAAAATAATGGAAATAGTGAAAAATCTCTGGCATTATATATATATATGTATGTATGTATGTATGTATGTATGTATGTATGTATGTATGTATGTATATATATATGTATGTATGTATGTATATGTTCAAAGTTGACTTCTGGAGTAGGTACCTGAGGCTTTTACCTCCAATCCTCAGATGTGTCTAAATAACAAGCTATGACTGTAACAAAACTCTGCAGTTTAATCAGCGGCGACACAGCAAGGCCTGATAGCCCAGTAATGGTGGTGTCAATGAGCTGAGCATGGGAGCCACAAGGCTATGGCAAGGCTGCTCTGCAAGAATTACATGTGAGTATAGAGTGGGTATCCCCATCTTCTATTCAATAAATAAGGTGAGATTTTTAAACTCCTTCTCAGCATTGTGGAGGCACAGCAATATTAATCCCACCAAAAGGAGCCAGCTGCTGAACAGAATTCAATAGACTGCGTTCATATCAGAAAATTAAAACATTTTTAAAAATATTAGCTGGAATGTCACTTGGTTAATTCACTGGTTTAGCAAGTCAAGGCTAATGTATATCTTGGATCATACACAAAATAAGATGCACTTAGCCAGGATGGTCAACAAGGTGGGGTGAGAATGGCTTGCAATTGCAAGAGGTAAAGGGTGAGCCTGGAATATTCATATAGCTTCTCTGCCTAAGGGTTATCCCAACTGGTAGTGATCTAACTTGTAAACTAATACCAGATCACAGAAGAGTTTTTTTGTTTTCTAAATATGGTAAACATTGTATGGGTCTCATTACAATGTATGATGCAATTTCAGTTACTCTCCATGTACAAGGGTACTTCAAAAAGTTTGTGAAAAAATAGAATTAAAAGTAATACATGGGGCCGAGCCCGTGGCGCACTCGGGAGAGTGCAGCGCTGGGAGCGCAGCGATGCTCCTGCCGCGGGTTCGGATCCTATATAGGACTGGCCGGTGCACTCACTGGCTGAGTGCCGGTCACGAAAAAGACAAAAAAAAAAAAAAAAAAAAAGTAATATATGTCTTTTGAAGGATGCTCATATAATCATACTATGTTCATAAAGTCCAAGCCAAAGAACCCCTTCTGGAACTGTTACTATTTACAGTAGATGAACCATCCTGGTCAGTGTCACAAAATGCCTGCAGGGTTATGAACAAAGTGGGAGCTGCCATCAAAGAACTCTGCTGCCTTCCCAAAGCAGGGCCATCCACTCTACGTTGATGCATTTGTCCTCTTCCTACAACGTCAGTGAGAGTTTTTTATGCATTTAGATGTCTACAGAGCCTGGCCTGTTTCCTGGTACCCAAAAGGGTCAATGAATACATTGTAAAGAAAAAAAGTTCTAAAAATATATGATGAGAATATTATCAGCTGAATCTACAGACTCAGTTAAGATTATTAAATTTTGCATGCCTTTGAGCAGAAAACTTTCATATATTCTCAAACCCTGCGAAACCCTCTTATGCCTTTGTTTGTGACATTTTAATTGCTAGAATTTTAAATAATTGAGGAGGTCTTTAAATATTAAGTTGCCTTTTCCTTTTTAAATGACAAGTTACAATAAACACATCTATGTTTTCAAATATCTAAACCTAAGCTGGTGTAAATAACCTGATATAAGAGCACATGGTCAGGACCCTACTTATACTGGCTCATTAGAGCTGATTACTAAAGTTTCAAGACTTTTGCAAAAGCTGATTTTTAATAATGTCGATAACTTGAAATTGGCTATGTGCAAACATTATAAAAGAAGGACCCTCCTCAACCCCACCCCATGCCACTTGTTAAACATTGACCAGCATACTTCTGGATAATCTGTGTTTAAGAGAAATACACAACTACAAAGGGAATTAAATTTTGCAAGATTCATATCCATAATGTGTTCAACAATTATCAGCCCAAGGCAAAGGTGTGAAATATGCATCTGTATTTGCATCTTTTCCCTTTCCTTATGTCAGCCCAATCAGAGACACAGCAAGTATTGGCACATTTAGTAGATCTATTACTTTTAATTTAATTTAAAAAGATACTAGTAATACCTCTAAAGTGCCCTATAGCATTTTATCTACATTTTCTTCTGTCCCCCACAAAGCCCTACAACTAGCAATATCCCCAAGTGGTTCTCACTTTCACTTCCCTTTCTTTCCTGTCATCCTGTTGCCTTCATGAATTTGACAGTTTTCTACACTTGCTCCCAGTTTTCCATCCTCCTCTAGAAAACTAGCATGCTGTAATGTAAACCCATGTGCTCATCTTTTTCCCTCTTTGGTCTCTTACAGCAGCATTGGCATTTTATTCAGCCTCATGCTCAAATGTGCAATTACCATAGTCTATACAATTATCTACATAGTAGTTCTCAAAGAGCATTGGCATCACATGAAACAAAAATTCAGGGCCCCTGGCCAGAGCTACTGAATAGGAAACATTGGAAGTCAGGCCCAGCAGTGTATCCTATCACAAGGAGAGTCTGAGGCATATCAAGTTTGAGTCCTGGTGCTTTAATACTGCACATTCTGTAAAAGCAGACATTGTGCTTGTGTTATTCATCCCTCTGTACCCAGTGCCCTGCAGAGTACCTGCAATACAGCAGACATGAAATTAAAAAGGGGGGGGGGGGAGAATGAATGTATTAATTAAAAAAAAAAACACCTCATTTCTAAAAGGCTTTGTACCAAAAAAGCTGTAATCTGCTTTTGTGTTACTGAGGCAACTCTCCCCAGAAGGGCTTGCACTTCAGCATGACATGGATTGATTCTTTTCAAGTCCTCATTTTCTCTGAAAAGATATTGGGAATACCAGTCAATGCTTAGCAAAGTGCTCCGGGGTGCTTGCATAAAAGTGCCCAGAATGGAGGAACAAACAGTGATATTATTTTTATACTGATCCTGCTACGGGAAAAAAAAAAAAAAAGGATATTTAAGCTGTTATGGTTGGTCTTCTCTTCAGAGCCCTGCAGCAGATTTTTTAAAGAAAGATGGAAGAGCAGTACAAGGAATTGAGAGAGCAGTACAAGGAATTGAGATTAGGATCCAGACTGTAATAGCGAGGGGAAAAAAGTCAAAAGGCATATATGAAAGAAGAAATATCTAACAGGAGCTTTAATCTTGGAAGTCTCCAAAACAGCTCCCACATGAAGTGCAAGCGTGCTACAGGTGCACTCCACAGGAGCAAGTGAGCCAAGGGAAGAGGCTGTCAGGCTGTGATGGATTCTTGTCCATAATGCATTCATCCCAAGGTGCCCTTCTGATTCTGGCATATATCTAAGTGGGTGCAATTTTTAGCTGGTACTTTTCAAGAACATAAAAGATCACACAGAACCAAAAGAGGCTGTTAGATAGTCAACAAGCCTAATGAGGCTGCTTCAGCAGTGGTTACTAAGGACTTATTCAGGAAGACTTTTATGTTTTCCAAGTAAATTGATTCTGTGTTCATTATTCCTAAAAGATGTTATACTAAGTTATGAAAATAGTTTGGACTAGAAATTTTAAATAAAATCTAAAGGCCAATAGGAAATGGAGATCTTAATGGATTCACACAATGTAATATTTTTAATTGAAAGAATAGGGATTGTATTAACTTCATATCTAGTAAAACTGATACATGAGGTAGGTAATTATATTTCTAACAGGGAAAGGAAAAACTGAATTTATATTTCTTCATTCTCTGCATTTTGAAACCCACCTGAAATTTAAAAATCACAAATGTTTCATTGAAATTTAGGTTTATAAATGGTTGTGTCTTTACATAGATTTCAAAACAGAAATGTCTATGGCTATAACCATAAACTGAAAATTATTTTTTAAAAATTTAAAAATAACTAGGAATTGTTTCCTTAGTTGCTCTTGACAAAAATCTATCCTTATTGCCAAGAAGAAATGCTGTAAAATTGCACACATCACTCTGAGAAAAATCCTGGAAAATTCAGCAGTTCCAGAAGGGAGTATTTTGAATTAAAATATGTCAGAATAAAAATATTTATGAAACTGTATCAGTTTTCACTGATACACTGCTATAACAAATTTCCACAAATGTAGTGCTTTAAAACAACACGAATTTGCTCTCTCACACTCTATAGGTCAGAATTCAAAACAGGTCTCACTAGGTTAAAATCTAGTGTCTACAGGGCTATATCCATTTATGCAGTGTCCATGGGAGAATCCCTTTCCTCCCACTTTTCAGGGTCTAGGCACAACCACGTTTCTTGGCTAATGACTCTACCTCCATCATCAAGCTAGCAATTCTGATCCTTTTTCTGATGTCACATTTCTTTTGGACTCTTCTGCCATTTTCTTCCAATTTAAAGTCGCTGAAAATTCCTTTGAGCATACCTAGATAATCCAGAATAATCTTCCTGTTTTAAGTGAGCTGATGGGTTACCTTGATTTAACCTTCAACATTAATTGCCCCTCACCATGTTAACATAACATGTTCACAAATTCCGGAAATTAGGACGTGGACATCTTTGAAGGGAAATTATTCTGCCTACCACACGAACCATACAGGAAATTTTATTCAAAAATGAGTAAACTGTAAAAGTAGTTTATGTTTTCCCAGGACATGCTTAGTATGGCCATTGTATTTGTAGAATATTTTAATACAATTCTGCAGGCCTTGATACTGTGGACTTTGCTGAGGGCCAAAGACATCACAACATAAATAATATATTTCGGCTTTTGTTGTTTAATGGATTTCATGAGTTAAAATATTGTCCTCACTTTTTTTCATCATTTCATGCGGTTTTATTCAGCATAGTGTGAAAACAATCTAGTATTGCACCATTAATTTCTCTGTAACCATTTATAAGAAGAACATTTAAATTCTACTGTATGTAAAAACAAAAGCCAAACTATTTTACAACAAACACCTTTTAGAGTAAAGATAAATATGAATAGAAACTTTAAAAAAGATACGATAGTATTGCAAATTTTAATGTATCACGATGGCCTTCTAAATTACCTCCCTTCCTCTGTCCCTCTGTTCATAGTTCATTAGACAACCATTCAATGAATGCTGCCATTTTTGAGGTTATTACTTTAAAACAGTCAGTAGTTCCCTATTTTCTTTTTTTCTTTTTTCTTTTACTTTTCTTTCTTTCTTTTTTTTTTTTGCAAATCAATGTTTTATTTTTTAAGCAGTTCATTGCAACATGGTAGAAAAATTTTAAAACAGGGACTTTTGGTTCCACAACAAGATGGTGTAGATATACTTTTCCCTGTTCTTCCGCTGTAAATACAACTAAATTCTGGAAATAATTCAACAGGCAACAGTAAAATGACACTGAAAACTAAAAGAAGAATGTCTTCCTTGGAACATGGGGATGGTAACACTGTGAGGTCCTCAGGCTTCCATTTATCTCCCAACCAGAGCTGCCAACAGGTACAGATGAAAAAAAAACAAAGCAAAACAAAAAAGGTTTAGTTCCCTATTTTCTATAGGATGAGATTATGCTCCCTGATAGGGTCCTGATGGGTCTGCTGTGTAGGGTTCTTCATAGCCAACCTCCCTATCCAGCTATATCTCCTCTACTTAAATCAAGTCAAGGGGACAGTTGACCTCTTCCACACATACTGCTCCCTTTCTTCTTGTGTCCATTCTGCTTGCCTTGCAGTTCTGTTTTCTGTACTTGGGTCAATGTAATTTACAAAGAAACAACAATATTAAAGCCCACATTCCCGAAAGCCATTTCTATACTACAAAGCTTGAAGTGATATTTTTAAAACTGTGAAATGCACTCTGTAAAATAATGATGTTAAATACTTATCAATCTTGGAAAATTTTCTATAGCTGGTATGCACTATAATTTTATTTTGTTTTCTTATAGATGTTAATACTATTATGTAATAACTATTATTTTTACATTTCTTGCAGACAAGAGTCATGTCCTCCACGCCTCTGTCTCCACCGTCTGTGTCAACATAGTATCTTTCCCATGAATTTGTTCCTATAATTTGGTGAGTAACATGGGGTCACAGGAGACACCTCTTATCGTTTCCTTCAGAAAAGTTTTATCCAAATAAAATAAATGGCATGTAACTTCAACTGGAAAATTTATTTTCACAAAATTGTACCTCTTTTCTCATTTTTTTATCCCTACAACTTTATTAATGTTCTTTCTGAACAGATATAATGATGTCAGTATTTCTTAAGATATTATTATCTGTAGAAGTGAAAATATCATTATGAATAAGTCCTTAAGATGGCGCCAAGCTAATGAGATAAAGCACTACCAAATGGAGCCATTGTTTGCATAATATATGTGATATTGTCTTAAAACAATATTATAAAAAAGCCTAAGAGACAAAGAGTTTGCATAAAAGCTGGAAGGGTCCAACTAGAAATAATTAGTTCTAGAACAAATATTTAAGGTCCATAATTAGACAAGGTTAAGGATTATTTGAAAGGGTTTAAAGGGTTTTTATGAACCTCCCAAATAAGCATAAAATACACCTTTTTATATCACAGTTCCTTGCTCTTTGCTTTGTAGATATTGTAAACATGGAAAAATGTTTATGCAGCTTTTTCTACAAGAAAAGTTGATCAATGCCACATTGATTTTAAGTACCTAATATATCAATGTTAAACTACTGCCTTTCTTAAAGCATGTTTATATTGTATGTTAAACAAACCTACAAATCAATATGAACCATATCTTCATGATCTCAGTCTAGAAATACAATAATTCTAATTATTACTGATAAAATAAAATTACTTTTTGCAAGGTTTTATGCAGCTGTTTTGTCTTCAGCACAATTAGTGGTTATGTATGGACACAATTGTAATGATAATATACTACTACTAACAATGTCATCATATGGTATAGCATACACACAGCATTATTTTATCACAATGAGAAAAATTCTAGATTTGCAAAACCTAAATTGAGCAAAATATATGAGGGCATAATTTTAACCTTCAATGTAGCTTAAATGTTCCTTTTCAGTAAAAATAATGAAGCACTTTTATTTCTTTATGTTCTATGATACCTGCATACAGTTGCAAATAAACTAATTTACTTTAAAGGAAAAATTAAAATATGTAACTGCAAAGTGTAAAATCAGGCATACTCCATTTTTATCATGTGTAGCTGGCCCTGTATTCTGATGATTGCAAAGAATCCTGTGATCCTATAACCCATCACTCAATCGTCAGGGAATCATGCTATTTGCTTAAATAAGTACCTATCCTTTCTTCAAGACTACAGACCCCAGAATAACCCTGGATTATCAGCAAACTTTACAGAAAATTACCCCATTGTTCTTTTTGCTATTAGTGCTTATTCCTTACTTGAAGGTAAACAAATTGTTGATAAATAATTATTCAATAGTGCATAATTACTACCAAGAAAATATTAGATCCAAGAGGTAGAAACAAACAAAATCAAGAAACCCACTACTGCTTCTTACTAACTTTTGTCTCCTAGACTCAAAAACAGTTGATACTTCTTTAATGCTTCAAATTAAACTTATATTTTGCTTTATCTTCTGATACATGATAGGTCACAGAAGGATGCAATGATTAAATGTTGATGATGCTACTAAACTCAAGCTTATCAGTTTTCCTTCTATCGGATCAGCTACAGTTAAATCTAACTAGAATGTCATCACACTACATTACATTTTATTGAAGTTACTATTAGTATTTAACCAGTAAATTATTTTTTTCTGCAAATTAATTTTGAATCACATTTTTTAAATAGTCTCAGTGAGGGAAATTTTGAGCAGCCCTTTGTCAAGTAAATTAAGCAGCAGCTTTCAAATATAACCCATTATACATGTTCACCCATAAATATGAATAATAATCTCTTTGTAATTAATTTACAACAAATAAACTGCATGACTATAATTCCACATTGCCATTTGAGCAGTAAAATCATATCAAAAATAGAAAACTTTAAGTGATGGATAATTCCAAGTAACTTTTACACTATCTTTTCATCTTTAAAATTCACTTAAAATTAAATAATCCATCAGCTACAGACTTGTCAAGTCATCTGTTGGGAGATCGACAATCATATGATTGAATCTATTGTTCTGTGATCTTAATAAACAACCATTAAAGTGCAAGTGATAATTGAATCCATTTATGTTCCTGGTGTTTGAGAACTGCCATAATGTATCAGGATCATTGTCATTTTGCCCAGAATTTTCCTTCCCAAATTACCACTAAGAGTTTATTGTGGAAGTACATGCCTGTTTGTAACAAATAGAATTTTTGAAATGTGATATACCAAACTTATAGACAAAAATTCTCAATCTCAAAAAAACCCCTGTATTTGGCATAACAGAAGTACATTTACTAGGGAGGAAAAAAAAAATACTTTTAAAAATTCTTGATGAGGGCCAGCCCCATGGCGCACTAGGGAGAGTGCAGCGCTTTGGGAGCACAGTGGCGCTCCCGCCGCGGGTTCGGATCCTATATAAGGGATGGCCGGTGCTCTCACTGGCTGAGCGTGGTGTGGGCGACACCACGCCAAGGGTTGCAATCCCCTTACCGGTCACAAAAAGACAAAAAAAAAAAAAAAAAAAAAATTCTTGATGATGTTCTCTCATTTATTTGGCTAAGCAATTCTGATGAATCCCAACGTATAAAAGACTTAACTACGTGCAGGGTCTGGTACTCTCTCTTTAATTTAATCTTCACCACATTCTTGCAGGAGAAGATATATTATTGCTATTTTACAAAACAAAGATTCAAACAAAGCTTAGAGAGGTTAAGTTAGTTAAACCTAAATATTGGCAGATCTGAAGCTGGAATCCAAATCTGTCCAACTACAAAGGTGGTTGTATTGGTTTGCTGGGGCTACCATAATAAAGTACCACAGACTGGGTGGCTTAAAGAACAGAAATGTATTTTCTCACCATTCTGGAGGGTGGAATTCCAAGGTCAAAGTGCTGGCAGGGTTGGTTTCTCTTGTGGCCTCTTTACTTAGCATATAGATGGTCACCTTCTTGTTGTGTCCTCACAGGGTCTTTCCTCTGTGTGCACATGGAGAGAGATCTTTGGTGTCTCTTTCTCTTCTTACAAAGACACCAGTCATGCTGGTTGAGGGCCTAACACTTTGACCTCATTTAACTTTAATTATCTCCTTAAAGGGCCTATCTCCAAATACAGTCACGTTAGGGGATAGGTCTTCAACATATGAATTTGCGGGGACACAATTATGTCCACAACAGTGATGATCTCTACACTCCGCATGAGTACTGACCCATGGACAACAGTCCCACACCCAACACCGTACGGGGAGCTTCAGAAATAACATGTCTTAACCATGGCCTCTGCCATGCAAAAGATCAACATCTGAATGCAACACAGCAGAAAGCACACTGACAAAGACGTGGACAAAATTCTCGGAGTGCCTTGACTAAGCATATGCATAAACAATAAAATGTGTGATGTTGGAAGGACATATATTTAATATAAGTTATTTTCATATCCAAGACCTATTTTGACTCTAGGAACCAAATGAGATACCATAGCATGATTTAACTTATTGTCTTCAAACAAGAATAGGAAGCAGAATAAAGAGATGACCTGAATCTCAAAGGGATCAATTCATTATTTCCATCAGCAAACATTCTGCAATATTGTTCTTTTAAAAAAAAAATGTTACCTTGGTCACATATCCAAGCTACTCCAGCTATGAAACCATTTCTAGTGGTTTTCCTAATCTCAAATGCAAATGGTGAGATTTCGCTGAAGTGCTATTTATATTTCAGCTTTCCACTTTTCTTACTTCCCATTCCTTCTTTTAATCAGTCTCCTTAGATGTGTGTTCCTGCTATTCCACCAAAATAGCATGTCCAGACAAATCTTATGGTCAGGTCTCTGTCTATACAGTATTAAATGCAAAGCTACCTTGCATAATTGGTCATACTTCCTTCCTAAAGTCATTTCTGTTTGCCTTGAAGGACACCAACTTCTCCTGTCTTGCTCCTATCCCACTTACCTCTCCTTCTCAGTCTCCTTTGCCAGCTCATCCTCCTGACCTGTAAATGATAATTGGATTTATTCTATTTTCATGTTTATTCACCATGTTGGTGTTTTCAGTAAGTTCCAGTTTTACGTACCACCCATTTACTGATGATGCTTAACTTCGGTCTCTAGTTCATGATTTCTTCCATGAGTTCTAGGCTTCCATATCTCACCATCTACTGCTCAATATCTCCCTAAGTATGCCAAACAGGCAGCTCACACTTAATAGGTCTAAAACACACTGCTCAGCCACCTACCTCATTTTGGATTGGCTTGCTCTATACCCATTGCAATCTTTTTCTAGTGTATTCTTCTGATCTACGAAGGGTGAGAAGCTACAAACTATCTCGTCAAGACATCCTCACCATCAGGTTTTCCTGTATCATTTAAGATATGCCAGTTAGAATGGATGTGTAAAATTTATACTGGCTACGGAGTTATCTGAAGCATGTACAGGCATGGCTCATGACAAAGGATATTTTGTGGTCAACAGCTTCCTCAGTTATGGCAGGGGAAGTGTGATTCTAAGAGTGGCACATTTTCCTGAGAAGCTCAGCATAAAGCGAACCTCAAGCCCCTTTTGTCACCTACCAAATACAATTACTAAATCTCTCACAGCATAAACTAAACAGATGGTTTCTGTTGTCTGCAACTGAATCTCAGCTGGCACCGTCCTGCAACATGCTCCCTCCAACAGGCTTCTGCTGGGCATCATCATCCTCCCAGGTGCAAAGAACGCAGCTCTGGGCATCATTCCTGTGTGGCTCTCACTACCAGGCCACTCCATCAGCACTCCTTCTGAATATCCTCACTGTCCGCACAGTCCCTCTTGCTGTATCTTACCTCCCTTACTTCCACTCCTGCCCCTTGAACTCTGCCACTTTATAGTACATGGACCACCCAGATAGATATTTTTAAAGCTTAACCCATATCGCATCACTACCCTGCTCATACTGCTATGTATTCACATTGCACCTAATAAAATCCAACCTCCTTAACCTAGCACGCAATGCTCCATAAGATATGACCCCCACCTACTTCTCAGACCTAACCTCTTACCACTGTGTCCTATTTTCTGTCCCTCCCATACACCAAGCTTGGTCTATCTCAACAATTTCCCAGTTGCTGCTCCTTTTGCCTGAAACACATCTTGATCAATTGTGGGTGGTTTACAATTTCACATCATTTGAGTCTCTGCTCAGAAGGGCTTTCTGAACATCCTTATTTAAATAGCAACTCCTGCTCTATCCCTTTACTATCTAGCACCTTCTTCTGCCTTAGTTTTCTTTATCTGTCACTCAAGGCAAGTTCATGGTTAAGCCTTTGCTTAGCTGTTTGCTTTGTCTCTCCCATCAGGAATGTGAGTACCACCATAGCAGGGACTTTGACTCTCCTGCTGGGCACCTTGCCCCCAGCACATAGAACAATGCTCACCTCATAGGAAGATTTCAATGACTACTTCCTGAATAAATGAATGAGCAAGTGAATGAGTGAGTGATGATTTTTAGTGGTCAAAATAAGAACATATGGAATTAATTTCAGAAGTAAAAGCCAGCATCAACTTCTCTTCTAGTCAATAAGTTGCCTTTAAAACTTACAGTGAATATTACAAAAATTATGTTAGTTCCTACTTCTTACAATATGAGGATGGTCAATATTTTGGGGATGACTCATAAGTTGTTGCAATGCTTTTCTCTGTGGCAGAGGAAATGGAATTAGAATCAAGACATGTAACATTTAGACACCAGCCACTTAAAAGAACTTTTAGAACTTACTGCAACAAAGAAGGAGCTAGGGAATGGAAAGAAGGAGTAACCATGGCAGACTCTGGAAGCAAGATTAAATATATTTCTTGTGCTTCCAACACTAGGGTTACAAATAATGAAGGGCAGAATGACCTCCCAAAACTGAAAGTTAAAAATGGATTTCTGACACATGAACATTTTCTGAATATCCTGTAGTTGGAAAATGCTGTACATATCACTAGACATAAAATGAAATATAATTTGTTTCTTTGCGTGCATACTAACTGCTCACAGTAGTGTTATAATCATCTTCAAAGAATTTACAGTAGCAACTTTTATAAACTATTTTTTAAAAGAAATATTCCTTGCATAATTTCCACATGCAGCAGCAAAGGTTGTATTAAATCTTCCTCAACTTGCCTTTCTTCTACTGACTTTCATCTGCTTTCTACTTTTCTTTATGATCATTACCTTATTATTTTTTTTTTTCCTGATTCAACCTTAAGGTGTTTCAGGGACTAGAATAAAAAATGATAGACACCATAGTCAATGAAATAGATGCATAGTTAAGATTTAATGCATGACAGCTTGCCAATTTTATTAATAATAATATCATATATGTTTCCGCTTATAATTTTAAAAATACCTTTAACATAAATAATCTATTTTTAAGTCTCATTACCACATTCCCATAGAATGAGATAGAAATTATGTCTACATTGTAGAAGCAAAAACTTAGTTATTATAAGACACAGCCATTGTTGTTCTAAGAAATAAATCTTTTAAGGTATGTGAACCTGTGAGTTATTTACCTGTTCACACATGGATTTATATATTTTTCCAGCTTTTATTTTCAAAACATCAAATTTAAGTTAGCAATCTTAATCTATGTGTTCCCCTAAGTGAATCAGAAAATAAAACAGCATAAATATTTATTCCAGAATAAACAGTTCTGTTTTCAAAATGCATTACATCTTTTAAGAAAGACGTAGCTCTCATTGTGATTTTCATTTGCATTTCGCAGATGATTAGTGATGTTGAGCACCTTTTCAGGCACCTGTTGGCCATTTATGTATCTTCCTTGGAAAAAGGTCTGTTGAGGTCCTTTGCCCATTTTTAATTGGGGTATTTGTTTTCTTGCTATTAAGTTGTATGAGTTCCTTATATATTTTGTATATTAACCCATCATTATATATATGGTTTGCACATATTTTCTACCATTCCATAGGTTTCCTTTTCATTTTGTTGATTGTTTTCTTTGCTGTGCAGAAGCTTTTTAGTTTGATGTAGTCCCATTCATTTGTTTTGTTTGTTTGTTTGTTTGTTTTGGTTTTGTTGCTTGTGCTTTTGGTGTCAGATCTAAATAATCATTGCCAAGACCAACGTCAAGGAACTCTCTCACTATGTTTTTTTTCTAGGAGTATTATGATTTCAGGTCTTACATTTAATTCTTTAATGGCCTATGGTTCATTGACAGGCCTGGGTTTCCAAGGAAGCCCTGGGAGTGGGTGCCAAGTAAACTTAACAGAGATTTCACTCTCCTCATCTGCCTGAGACCTTCTTTGAGTGAAACCAACTCTGAAGAGGATTATTCTGAAAGGCTCATGTTAGTAGAGACTTTTGTGGACTTGGCCTGAACATAGATCAGAGTCCACAAAATTTCAGAGCTACTCAAAAGTTGTCAGGTCAGGCTGGCACGGGGGTTTCTGTCCAAAATATTTTACTGATGCTCTCTCATTGAAATGCTGCACCCTGGAGTCAAATACTACTCCTTTGCTCCCTGTATGATCAATTTCCATATTTCAATTATGCAAAGCTAGACAAGTTTCCACAAATTTTCAGCTAGAGTTATATTTTTCAAATTTTCTTCCCTAGGCCAACAGTGAGCCAACCTAGTGGCTTTCAGGGCACTCATTTGAATCAGGTTTTCTTTTTAGTGCTGTAGGATAAATTAAATAGGATGGCTATTAATTAGGATGGCAGCAATGCATCTTCACTTAGATGTCATCACCAGGATCTAAGTCTCCAAGACAGGGCTACAGCAAGAAAAGAGTGAGACTCTGCCTTTTTTTATTTCTTTTAATTTCATTTTCTATATAATTATGGGAAGGTGTTCTTCTTAGAGCTTTCAGTAGGCTAGAGAGGAATGGAATATTTTAGGCTTCCTTACAGATATAGTTAAGAAAATTCCTCTGGGTACTTACTTAACCTCCTTCCACTGTCTCAACACTCCTATGCATCAAGATTAAGAATGATTTTATATTACTGCTGAAAGAGTTCTTTAACACTGTTCAGGCTGCCAGAAAGTTTGGTGGACAGGAGCTGCTTTGAATTTTGCAAGCTAAATGTCTAGTCTACCAGTCCCCTGACTTGATACTTTGCATAACTGACCAAGTGGCTGGTTCTATCTTACATCTTTCTCAAGCCTCCACCTGCCTGTTAAACATCTCTTGCTTTGTGGAGCTCCACTCACCTTGCATTGGCCCTGTACCTTTGTTGTATAAAGAAAGAAAAGAAAAAGGGTCCTCTGCCTTTGTTGTAAATGGAGCTTTAATGTATGAATAGCATTTGGACACATTCCTCAACTTTTTGTGTATGAATAAAAGAATCATACATACAAAATCATATGATCTCAATATAATGCTCTTGAGATATTCCCACAGATCAAAATTTTAATGTGAAATTATGTTAACGATGAAACTGAACTATAAATTTTTTTTTCTGATACTTCACACTGTATTCCTATGTCAAAATTAAATGCTTAAGATGTAACAAAGTGTGTAAAATTAGAATAATGTGAAAATGAGGGCTTTCTAAGATTTAGGAATAGCCATAATAACAAATCATATTGTAACAGAGTTTGATGAAGTCTAGTGTCATTTTTGATAGTCATAGGTATAAAGAGGGGCAAAGAAACATGACCATAAGATAAAGCAGCAAAGTTTGTGTGTGTGTGTGTATGTGTGTTTGTGTTGTGTATTTGTGTGTGTGTGCACACATATAGTATGATGCAATACAAGGTTTAAAATTAAGGTCCAATACTATGTGTGCCTTCATATCTGGGAAAAACCAGGAGAGCCTTGAATGGCTAAATCACAAGTTCTTTTCCCCTCTCTGTTTAAGGTCCTCAGCCAAATAGCCCCCCTTGTCATGGAGAAGAAACACAGTGCCTACTTATCCCTAAGTAGGAGGCTTCAGTTCTCTACCAGCCCACAGAGTTATTCAAACAAGATAATCACATGCTCCCACAGGAATCAGAGGCCACCCCACCCTCTTGTTACTACAAAGCCTGCCTTCCACAGTCCCTGCTTCTCACTGTGTTCCTGAGTGGCATCCTGTGTGGCCCTGCATGTTATGTGGTGTCCTTCTTCCCAAGGCTGTGAGTATATGTGCCTCATAAACACCATCAATCTCACTTGTCCAGTGTCAGGTGTCCTTTGTTCAGCCAATTGGAATCCTTCCTTACCTGTGTTGAGAGAAAACTATTGAAACATATGTATCTTCACATATTTTTATAAGTTTAGATTTCTCACATTTTCCTTACATACACATTCTTGCCTTTTAACCAAAATCAAGATTTAGACTGTGTTATCAATCTATGATGCTTTCTTTGTTTTTAATTTGGAATTGCACCCTGTAAATGTTTTCTTCCCTGGAGCATCTCGAGCATCCCTTAACTAGCATTGGCAAACACTTGTGCTGCAGCAAATGACCAAATGGTAATCTTAAATATTGTTTCATAGTGGATTCAAGGGTGAGAGATAGAGGAGAAATGTGCTGTTCTAAAATAAACTGAGCACACATGTAATGACCAAGAGGTAGATAATTTACAATGAGTACTTTATGAAGCTTTTGTCTAAGAAATTTCCTAACAATAGATTTGTCTTATCCATCAGACGATAAACTGAATCCCAGTTCTGTGTAATATGAACTAGTCCAGGGTTAAAATGCAAGTAGTCAAGCAGGCAAGGTTAAGTTGGAGTGACTTTAAGTGTGTCAGAACATAACCATGTGCAAACATTTCTTTCTATGCTGACATAATGCCTGAAATTCCCACCATTATGCTAAGTTATGTTTGAAGGAGTCATTCAGGAAAATCACTGGTAAAAGAAATACATTGTCTAGTGTAAGTAATAAAGAAAAGCATTTAATGTGAACCAGAAAGAAAAAAAAAAAAAAGAAAAGAATAAAATGGCATCTAGCTCTCTGGCTCATGTGGAGTACTGTCCACTTGCCTGGAAAAATGAGATCACAACTAATGACTAGTGATGTCAAGCGGGGGGAAAATCACTAAAGGCAAATGTCACTCCTTTATCAAGGGCACATTCCATATAATTGCTCTTGGTAATTTTTAAAAATTCTTTGAAGTCAACTTTGTTTTAGTATATAATAACATTAATTTCATTGAATGATTGGGGGAATTAAATAAAATAATATATGTAAGATACATAGTAGAAAGCATCCTTCACAATCAGTTCTCAATAAATGACAACTACGTTGTGGTTTTCAACATTCACTTACATTACTCTTATTTGGGAAAAACAATATACCTTATTTTTTCTTTCTAGAATTTAATTATCCTCATTAAATTCCTGTCTACCTTGAGGGTGAGCGACAAATGTACATCCTACATTTCTGCACCACTTTTGCTCATTTATGGTTAGTCCACTTCAGAATTCTTGTCCCACTCAAATAATTGTAAGTATTTGAATGTATATCTAATTTTCTTTAGGTGTTTAATGTCTTTTACATAAATATCCAAACCTTCAGCTGCCACCTATGCCTAGTGTCCCCTTCCTATATGGTGTCTAGGTCTACGAGAGGGAGTACAACAGGTTGGGTGGGGGGTTTCTTAGTCCCACCCTTTGCCAGCCTGAAACAAATGACTTTCCATTTCTGCACTTTTATCCTAAATTTTCAAGACAAATGGGACATATACTCACACACTAATCTAAAACTTTAGATCTACCACTTAAGGGAAAGTTTCAGTGTTGAGAAATTGATCTCTGCCAAAAGAGTCTGGCTTTTATAATCCATTATTTTTTTTTTAATTTAAAAGCTTAGTCAGCATTGAAATGCAGCCTTCATACCTAGCATCTTTGGTCAAAATAGAATGATTCTCTCATTCCCTGGAACAGTAAGTCTCATGAGAGAAAACATGGTACGGAAAAGGCAATCTAGATGCAAACATTAATATTTGCATAATTTATCACTGTTGCAAATATCAGTGCTCATTAAAAGTTATGATATTCATATATACTCCCAGAGAAAAAAGTCTAGTTGCTGGATATAAAAGTGCGATGATTCAATTTGAAAAGCCTCAAGTTACTGTCCTTCAAATCAGCAGTCAAGTGCATTCTCTAACCAAAAGCAACATAAAACTTTTAAAAAATGTAGTTGTGTGAATGAATCATGAATTTCTCAGGCCAGATGGTATTAAGTCATAGCCTGCCAAATATCTACATCATTTACAGTACTACAGTAAGTGAAATTAGCTCTAGTTGGCACTTTGAATTGTCAAAGTGTTAATTTGCTAGACATTCACAATCTCCCTTACGCTTGCTGCATTACAGTAGCTGTTTTTATAGGTAATGTTTTAAGAATGCATTGACATCTTTTTTTTCTGAGACCATAGTAATTTTTCATAGGTATCTGAATGCCTCTTCGGAGACCTACACAAACAAGAAGTTAAAAGGGAAAACTCTGGAACCAGGATGCTGACAATCTGAATAATAATGGTGACTCTGTGTGCTACATGGTCTTCATATCACTTAGATCAGTCACTTTAATTCTCTGGACTTCAGTTCACTATTATACATTAAGGAAATTGGATAGCTTCAATGATTATTTCCATCTATAATATTGAAATTCTAAAATTTTATTCTGCAGTTAGTTTTGACTCAAGATCAGCTTTGTCCTTGAATGTTCTTCCACACCCATTTCTAAAATGTCTTTTTATTTGCTATATAAAAGCCTGTTGGCCAGTGTTCTTTGCAGTTAGGAAAGTGTGTCAAAGACATGAGAATAGCTGCATGGCTACTTGCAACTGCCTGTGCTCAATGACAGCTGCAAAGGCATGACATAAAGCCAAAATTTATGATTAAAAGGGAAGAAGTGGATAAAAATTGAAAACTCTCAACCTGGCCACATAAAAGTGAAAAGATGTCTTTGGGAGATGAACCAAGAGTGTAGAAAAGTGGTCATCTGCTAAGGAAATCAAGACAGAATGGAGGTATCATTAAGAGAATGGAAAAAAGACTCCAAAGGCATTTCGAAGATCTTTGAGGTTGCCCCTCCCATCACAGCCCAGGAGCCTGAGGAGACAATGGTTTCAGGGTACAGGCCCAAGGCTCCCTCGTGAACTCACTGCTCAAAGCTGCCTTGGCATGCTGCTCCCTGCACGTGACTGCTTTCCCCACCCTGGCTGCTCCAGCTGTCACTAAATTGGCCCCAGGTGATGCTGGACCCACTGCTTTGGAAGATACAAACTGGAAACCATGGTGGCATCCACGTGGTATTAAGTTTGCAGGCTCATAGAATGCAAGAGTTGTGGCACCCTGATTTCAAAGGATGCAAGGAAGAGTCTGGGGGCCCAAGAAGAGATTTGTCACAGGGGCAGAGTCATCACAGAGAGCTTTCACAAGAGCAATGCTGAGCACAAATGTGGGGTTGGAGTCACAGCAGAAAACCCCCAGCAGGGCCATGCCTAGCGGTGCTGAGGAAGAAGAACCACCATGGGGACCCCAGAATTGTAGAGCTATAACCATGCAACACCAGCCTGAGAGAACTGAAGTGTGGCTGAGCACAGGAAAACCATAGGGGCAGGGCTCCAAGGACTTGGAGGCCCAACCCCTGCACCAGTGTGCAGAGGATGTCAGAAATGGATTCAAGGGAAATTATGTGCCAACTTTGAGATTTGATGCCTGCCTTGCTGGGTTTCAAATGTGTTCATAATCTATCTGTTACCCTTTTCTTTTGGCTCATATCTCCATTTGGAATGAGAATTTGCCTTGTGCCTGTCGCCCCATCGCCCCCCATGTATTTTTTCCCTTTTTATTTTATTTTTTTAAATGTTTTTTCTTACTGAAACACAATTGATTATAGATTTTTGTGGGGTACAGAGTTGACTATCAGTATTTGTGTACAATACATGGTGATCAAATCAGTATAATTAGCATATTCATCATTATAAAATGTAACCATTCTTTGTGCCCATTAACTAATTTATTACTAACCCCCATGGGCTCCCCCTTTTCCACCTCTAGTAACCACAGTTGAGTTCTCTCCATATTTGATTTCACAGATGAGACTTTGGACTTTTGAGATGGAACAAGTTAAGACTTTGGGAAGGACATGAACTTTGGGGGCCAGGGGCAGAATGCTATGAGTCAAATGTTTTCCCCCAAAATTCATGTATTGGAAACTTGATCTCCATTGTAAGAGTGGTAAGAGGGTGAGAAATCCAATTATGGTATTTTGAGGCCTTTAAGAGGTGATTAGATTGTGAGGACTGTGTCCTCGTGAGTGGAATGATCCATTCATGGAGTAATGGGTGTGGTTCTGACAGCTTTAAAAGGAGAGAAAGTGAGCAGGTTAGCTCTTTTGCTCAGCTCATTCTCTCAATGGGAAACCGTGCACTGCTGTAGATTGTGGGCCTCACCAGATGTACCCCCTGGACCGTGGACTTCACAGCCTCCAAAACTGTAAGAAATAAATTTTATTTCTTATAAATTATCCAGTTTCAGATATTCTGTAATAAGCAACAGAAACAGACTAGTACACACACATGAATTCTTGAATCCATTATCATTGCTAGAGTTTGGTCAGTGGCTACCTTCAGGTTAAAAAACTTTTTTTCACTATTCTCATAGTAGATAACACACAGTGTAGTAGCTAACATGCAGTAGATAACACATTTTGTTTGTTTGGATCCTGGCACTGTTTTATTAATTCTGCATTGATAAACACTAAACCTACAATAAATCTGCATTTGGGGTATTATTCTCTTCTGTAGACATATGAGAAACTCAGGTTCATGCACTTTAAATAATGTGTCCTGTCCGTGGTCACCCTGGTAGAATGTAACAGTCAAATTCATGACCCAAGCTTATTCTGACTCATGTCTTTTGCTCTCCATTGCACTATTCATTTCTACTGAAAGAAAACAAATGGAATGATCCTCTCTGTTGCTGCAGTTCTCAGCAGATGTCTATAAAGTAGGTTTGGGATAGGAAGCAGGCATCTATATAATTTTAAATCTACCCACGAATTCTGCTGAACTACAGAGCCACAGGGTGAGTCTCTGGAATGTTTAGGGAAGGGAAATAAATGAGTTCCACTCCCACTCTGTCCCACAACGTGTATAACAGGGCAATTGATGTGCCATATTCCTGGAGAAGAGGCTGTCTTCCTAATTCAACCTGTGGGATCTCCTGAAAGTGTATAGTCTCTTCAGAACCTCTGAATCACCTACCCACCAATTTTTCCCTTCTCCTGGCACCCATGAAGATCTGTGAGGAAGGGGTGTGTTTGTGTATGTGTGGCGGGGGGAAGGCGGTATAGTGGGGGCCAGTGAGAAAAATGACAAAGGGCTCCGTAGGAATTGCCCCTACCTTCAACCGACCTATCTATGTGTACAGGGACATGTATCTGGTGTCTGAGAGGATAAAAATTTGCTTGCTTATTATTAAGGGATAGGAAGACAAATGAATCATCTTTTAGAGTTGCTTTCTGCTATCTAGGAGATGGTTCTAGGTTTCTAGGACAGAAGCCTTGCTTTAGGCAGAAAACCTTGTTAGTTATCCCACTCCTACTGGTCTTCCTGACAACTTGTATATCTTCCTAAGATGAATATGAGTGTGTGTGTGTGTTTGTGTGTGTGTGTATATTTAATTTTTATTTCTTATTCCTGTGCCTCTGTACTAAACTTAGGCAAATAAGGATAACAATAATTCTTTCTTGCAGGTAGTCATTGCATTTTTTCTACCATTAGATTTAAACTGGGAACTGAAAATCATGCATAGATTAATCTTTATCTAAATGTAATAAATATGTGTGTCTGTCTTAGACCACTACAATCAAATATTTATGTAGCTTATATAATATTGATGCCTTTAATTTATATTCTCATACTTTTTAGCTAAGAATTATGTAGCACTTACTAGATACCAGACATTTTAAAATATTTTATAAATATTAACTCATTGTATTTCCTATCATTCTAAGAGAAAGATGCTTTTATTATCTCCATTTTACAGATCAGCAAACTAAGGCATAGAGAGGTTCACTAACACACCCAGTGACATGTAGTTAATAATGGTAGAGCTGGAATCCAAGCCGACGCCACCTGGCTCCATTAGTTCATAAACTAATCATGAAATGAAACATATATCAATGGAACTAGAAAAGTGTGGTAGGCAAAATAATGCTCCCTCTCCCCAAAGATGTCCACATCCTAAATCTCAGATCCTGTGAATAAATTTGGTTGCATGGCAAAGAGGAAATGAGGTTACAGATAGAAATAAAGTTACTAATCAGTTGGCCTTGAGATGGGAAGATAAGACTGGTTATCCATGTGGGTCCAGTGTAATCACAGGGATCCTTATAAATGAAAGAGAATCAGGGTGGCCAGAGTCAGAGAGGGAGATATGACGACAGAAGCTGAGATCAGAATAATGTGGGACCATAAGACAGTGAAAGTGGGTAATGCAGCCCTGCTGTCCCATTGTAGACTTCTGACCTCCAGAACTATGAGGTAATACATTTGTCTCATTTTAAGACAATAAGGGTGTGGTGATTTGTTCAGCAGCAAAACTAACACAGAAACTATTGATTATCTCAAATGTGTTTAATTAAGAATGCAGTGCTCAGAGGTCAGATTAACCATTTGCTAAGTATGTAAACTTCAAGCAATTACTAAATCTTTTTCAGTCTCAGTTAACCTTTCTGTAAAATGGGAAAAGGTGTATTTATTTTATATGATTGTTGAGTCTGGGTTGCCACAAAGTGAAAAATGACACTGCCTAAAACCCAACTTTATTTTTTGAATAAAAATTCCCCTTTGGAATTATGCAGAAGGTTAAAATAGCTAGCATATGCACGGTCTTCTGTGATTGTTAAAATAGATAGCACATGCAAAAAATCTTCTGCAGAACACTAAAATACAACATATACTCAAAAAGCAGTTATGATGATGATGATAATTACCAATAGAATGTTAGTGGAGGACATAAGAATTTAATCAGAGAATTGAGATGCCCAGTGAAAAGTATCTGTGTAAGAGTGAAGTGCTTTGGAAGCAGACTAGACTTTAAATCCAACTCCATCATACGCTAGCTGTGTGATATGGAGCAAATTTCTTCATATGTTAAAGCTTCTATAGAAATGCTAAGCTCATAGGGTTGTTTGAAGGTCTAGTTGTCTTCACATAAGTAGGGTGCCTACCTCATTCTAGGCACTAATGAAATGTCCTCTGCAGGATTATTGTTCAGCATGCCATGCCACAGTTAATTACATATAATATACTAAAAAACTGCAGCAACTATCCACCCCCTTTTAAATACTGGAAATATTTTGGAATCTTCCTCTATTGTCCCAATCCAGTGTGGCTCTTACATAGGCTATGTGTTCTCAGTGATATTGAATATCTAATAGTACTCAAAATCAAAATAATATGTAATGATTCTGCCAAAACAAAGTGATCTAAGACTACATCAATAACTGGAAAACAGCAGTAATATGGTGCTGGAATCTGAGGTTGCAATGAAAAGTGACAGCCATCGCAGGCCCGTTGCGTATCTATCAATAGCTCACCTCATTAATACAGTCAGCCAGTATTGATTTTAAGGAGAGTGATTATATGCTAAAATGACAGCTGCATAACTGATTCTGCTGGCTAGGAAAAGAAGACCGAAAGTCAACTACTTATCAACTCCCGCAGCACATTATGGACTGCCTTTCTGATCACTACTACATTCTGGGTGGAAAGTTCACCTTGGGTTAGTTATTTATAACGAAAAAAGGAAAGGAAAGTGATTTTAGAAAAATATCAAAACTAGCGTTTCCCTAGGGACGGCCAGGGGCTCACTCGGGAGAGTGCAGTACTGATAACACCAAGGCCATGGGTTCAGATCCTATATAGGGAGGGCCAGTTAGCTCACCTGGGAGAGCGTGGTGCTGACAACACCAAGTCAAGGGTTAAGATCCCCTTACCAGTCATCTTTAAAAACAAACAAACAAACAAAAAACACTAGCGTTTACCTAAATTATTTACTTTTCTAATATTTTGACATATATCAAAATTTTATAATAACAAACTAGTCTGTAGAATCCTGATGATTATAATCTTTGTAAGTGTCTCAACTTCTTAAGTTTCATTTTATGCTAATGAATCCACAAAATGACTCATCTGCCAATTGCAACTAGAATTGTAACAGATTTTTTCTGTTCAGAATATCAAAGTCTTAAATGTTCACATCAATGATGATATCTAGTTGACACATCATCAGCGACCTGAAAAAAATGTCTTTGAATCGGGAAAAAGTATGTCTCCATAATCATTATCATTTGATGACATATATTAGAAATAAAAATTGTGGAAATACGAATGGAATAATGTCACTTCTCTATGCAATTGAGTCATTTTAGACTTCCTGGAAATGAAAAATGTCAGGGGTATCTTTGCTGCAATGTCTGCTTTCTGCTTTGTTTTGTTTTGTTTTGTTTTAATCGTAGGTGTGCCACTCAGTAGTCCCAAACCATACTTTTATTTTTTTATTTTTATTTTTTTTTCTCCCCCAGTTTTTTATTGTGGTAAAACATGTAACATAAGAATTGACATTTTAAGCATTTTATTTTATTTATTTATTTTATTTTTTACTTTTATTTTGTCGATATACATTGTGGCTGATTATTGTTGCCCATCACCAAAACCTCGCTCCCTCCTCCCACTCCTCCCTCCCCCGCAACACTGTCCTTTCTGTTTGCTTGTCGTATCAACTTCAAGTAATTGTGGTTGTTATATCTTCTTCCCCCCCCCTTTTTTATTTTTGGGTGTGTGTGTGTGTTTGTCTGTGTGTGAATTTATAAATTAATTTTTAGCTCCCACCAATAAGTGAGAACATGTGGTATTTCTCTTTCTGTTCCTGACTCGTTTCACTTAATATCATTCTCTCAAGGTCCATCCATGTTGTTGCAAATGGCAGCATTTTGTTCGTTTTTATAGCTGAGTAGTATTCCATTGTATAGATGTACCGCATTTTCCGTATCCACTCATCTGATGATGGACATTTGGGCTGGTTCCAACTCTTGGCTATTGTAAAGAGTGCTGCAATGAACATTGGGGAACAGGTATACCTTCAACTTGATGATTTCCATTCCTCTGGGTATATTCCCAGCAGTGGGATAGCTAGGTCATATGGTAGATCTATCTGCAATTGTTTGAGGAACCTCCATACCATTTTCCATAGAGGCTGCACCATTTTGCAGTCCCACCAACAATGTATGAGAGTTCGTTTTTCTCCGCAACCTCGCCAGCATTTATCGTTCAGAGTCTTTTGGATTTTAGCCATCCTAAACGGGGTTAGATGGTATCTCAGTGTGGTTTTGATTTGCATTTCCCGGATGCTGAGTGATGTTGAGCATTTTTTCATATGTCTGTTGGCCATTTGTATATCTTCCTTAGAGAAATGCCTACTTAGCTCTTTTGCCCATTTTTTAATTGGGTTGCTTGTTTTCTTCTTGTAAAGTTGTTTGAGTTCCTTATATATTCTGGATATTAATCCTTTGTCAGATGTATATTTTGCAAATATTTTCTCCCACTCTGTTGGTCGTCTTTTAACTCTGTTAATTGTTTCTTTTGTGGTGCAGAAGCTTTTTAGTTTGATATAATCCCATTTGTTTATTTTTCCTTTGGTTGCCTGTGCTTTTGGGGTCGTATTCATGAAGTCTGTGTCCAGTCCTATTTCCTGAAGTGTTTCTCCTATGTTTTCTTTAAGAAGTTTTTTTGTTTCAGGGTGTATATTTAAATCCTTAATCCATTTTGAGTTGATTTTAGTATATGGTGAGAGGTATGGATCTAGTTTCATTCTCCTGCATATGGATATCCAGTTCTCCCAGCACCATTTGCTGAAGAGGCAGTCCCTTCCCCAGTGAATAGGCTTGGTGCCTTTGTCAAAGATCAGATGGCAGTAAGTGTGTGGGTTGATTTCTGGATTCTCTATTCTATTCCATTGATCAGTGTGTCTGTTTTTATACCAGTACCATACTGTTTTGGTTATTATAGCTTTGTAGTTTAGCTTAAAGTTGGGTAGTGTTATGCCTCCAGCTTTATTTTTTTTTGCTCAGCATTGCTTTGGCTACACGTGGTCTTTTATTATCCCATATAAATGGCTGGATAGTTCTTTCCATTTCTGAGAAAAATGTCTTTGGAATTTTTATGGGGATTGCATTGAATTTGTATATCACTTTGGGTAGTATGGACATTTTTACTATGTTGATTCTTCCAATACAAGAGCATGGGATATCTTTCTATCTTCTTGTATCCTCTCTAATTTCTCTCACAGTGGTTTGTAGTTCTCATTATAGAGATTTTTCACATTCTTGGTTAACTCAATTCCTAAGTATTTTATTTTTTTTGGTGGCTATTGTAAATGGGCAGGCTTTCTTGATTTCTCGTTCAGCATGTTCACTACTGGAGAAAAGAAATGCTACTGATTTTTGTGCATTGATTTTGTATCTTGCTACTGTGCTGAAATCATTTATCAATTCCAAGAGTCTTTTTGTATAGGTTTTAGGCTGTTCGATATATAGGATCATGTCATCTGCAAACAGGGACAGTTTGACTTCATCTTTTCCAATCTGGATGCCCTTTATTTCCTTCTCTTCTCTGATTGCTCTGGCTAGTACTTCCAACACTATGTTGAATAGGAGTGGTGAGAGTGGGCATCCTTGTCTAGTTCCTGTTCTTAAAGGAAAAGCTTTCAGCTTTTCCCCATTCAGGATGATATTGGCAGTGGGTTTGGCATATATGGCTTTAATTTTGTTGAGATACTTTCCCTCTATACCTAACTTATAGAGGGTCTTTGTCATGAATGAGTGCTGAATTTTATCAAATGCTTTTTCAATATCTATAGAGATGATCATATGGTCCTTGTGTTTGACTTTATTAATATGGTGTATCACATTTATTGATTTGCGTATGTTGAACCAACCTTGCATCCCTGGGATGAATCCCACTTGATCGTGGTGAATAATTTTACGTATGTGTTGCTGTATTCTGTTTGCTAGTATTTTAGTGAGGATTTTTGCATCTATATTCATCAAGGATATCGGCCTGTAGTTTTCTTTTTTGGTTATATCTTTACCTGGTTTTGGTATCAGGATGATGTTTGCTTCATAGAATGAGTGTGGGAAATTTACGTCTGTTTCAATCTTTTGGACCAAACCATACTTTTAAAATAAGCTCATAATAATAAATATTTAACGTGTATGATATGAAATATGCAGTATCCTATATTAACTAGAACAAATGTCTCCTTTTAGAGGACTTAATTACATATGGATGCATGTGCGTACATGTGTAGCAGTAATAGTAGCAGTTACACGTATAAATATAAAATTTGCCCCATGACTTCATTCCATTCAAACAAAAGAACCAGGGTGTAGGGAAAATATGGGAAAATGGTCAGGATCCCTCAGATGTTCAGAATCTTGCCGAGCATTTGCTGTAAAAATCCATGTGCACCCAGGTGTTCTTTTGTTACTATCTAATGTAATTGCTTATGGGCACCCAGGTGTACTGGGTTATGGACTTAAT
Organism: Cynocephalus volans; assembly: GCF_027409185.1. Taxonomy (NCBI): domain Eukaryota; kingdom Metazoa; phylum Chordata; class Mammalia; order Dermoptera; family Cynocephalidae; genus Cynocephalus; species Cynocephalus volans. The sequence continues at coordinate 66,752,779 of NC_084472.1, forward strand.
TATATAAGACTAATGGCCCTGATACAGGGCATTTCTTGGGACTCTCAAGGAGGCCACTAGTGTGGCTGCTCCTAACTCTGAATAAAGCCTCTTAATTTTTTACCCATGTCTCCCAGGATCTTTTCCTGTTACCTAGCTTGTGGACCTGTATATGGAGGGTTTGTGACCCAGTCTGTCCAACAGGCTTGAGGAGTCTGTGAGCCCTAGCCCTAGCAATGCACATTTACTTTTGTTTGGTCAATCTCAATGACAAAGTCCTGTGATTGTCCTGTGAACTCAAGAGACCTGCAGGCAGGGTCATATTTCCTGTGAATAAAAACTATAGTTAGTTAGTTATTTGATGTAACTAAAAAATTCTAATTAGTAAGACACCTTTCCTAAAGCATGTCTCTACCATGATGATCCTGATATGCCAGCTGTGATATAACCACCAGTATTGAGTCTGCAACAATTTTCTGTTAAAATATGAATTTCCACCAAAGTGAAAATTGGGACAGGTGTGGTCCATTGATGAACACTGAAATCAGGGGGTGAAGCTTCAAGGAGAAATGAGGTATTTGAATAGCCTCAAAGTATCTCCTTCCAAATTAGTATTGATCAATGCAATAGTTTCTTGTGTATGTTCACATGGTCTTCTTTGATATTTCTCCTTTCAGGAGGTGAAGCTTATCACACTCCCCAAATCCTTTGATGTGAGTTGGACTCAGAGACAATCTACTAAGTATGGAAAGAGAAAAAATAGTAACTTTATAGTGGAGAAACTGTCAGTCACCAATTTAAACAAATGATCAAGGTTAACATCTCCACTAACTACTCACGTTAATAAATTACATATACCCGAACGATGAGAAAGGGACATAAAGCATATGTGTCGTTCTTCTCCCAAATCTATAGCTTTATGTCAGTATATTCATTAAATAAAATCAGACAAATCCAGATCAAGAGATGTTCTAAAAAATACGTGGCCAATACTGGCAAAATGGCAAGGTAATGAAAGACAAGGAAAGACCAAGAAACTCACAGATTTGCAAAGATGGAGGCATGATTGCTAAATGCATGTGAGATTCGGGATTAGATTGCATCTTGTAGTAGAGAAAGGATATGATTAGAAAAACTGGGTAAATACAAACAAAATCTATAGTTTAGTTAGTAGTAACTTACCAATGTCAATTTCTTAATTTTGGTAAATATACCATGGTTACGTAAGTCGGTAACATTACAGAGGCTGAGTGAATACCATGAGGGAACACACTGCACTGTCTTTGCAACTTTTCATAAATCTTAAATTATTTCCAAATAAAATGTTTAATCACATACACGCAGAGTTAGAATTAAGTACAACTACACAAGGAAGCCTTGATTTAGTCCAGCTCTCATAAATCTATTCTTCCAGCTTGTAGCCACGCTTTGACTAAGCACACCACAACTAGCTTTTAGTCATTGCTTCCTTTGTGCTGGAACTTATAGCAAATACTTTAACTTAGTATATATTTAGTATATAATTTATGTAACTATTGAAGATAGATGCTTCTATTTCTAGTCTCGTGATAAATAAGAAACAGCGTTAGTAACTTGGCCATGATTAGAGAGTAAGGACTTGAATCCAAGCTGGCTGACTGTGGTGTGGGTTCTTACTCACTTCATCACATCACTCCAAGATTTTCCCTAAAGATATACTTAAACAAGTAATCAGTTATATATGCTTAAACTAAATGTATTTATTCTCTGAAACAATTCCATGGAAAAAAATCACCATTTTAAAGATGAGGAAACTGAAGCTTTTAAGAGCTTAATCAAAGTGCCCAATTTTAAATACATAATTATTGATAAAGTTAGCTTTCCAATTTGAAGCACCAAAATCTTGCATTTTGCTTAGAATTAATAAAATTGGGCTGGTTTCATTACCAGTCAATCTGGTCGTACAGACTTATGGAGGTGGGGTTGTGGGTGGGAACAAGATCCCATTATTGCTAACAATCAACATGATAGAACATTAAAAACAGCTGTTTATCTTAAACATTTTGCAATAGGGTTGAATAAAGAGAAATTTTATATCTCAATCCTGAAAATTATTTTTATCTTTGGGGTGTCAATATAGTTGTTAAGCTAGTTCTTGTTAGAAACTTGAAACAATTCTTTTATATATGGACTATCTTGCCTTTAGGAAAATATTTCAATTTATTAATATGGATTTAAAATCTGCTGTTTCTGGGAATTAAGAGTTTTTGTTTGTTTTTTAAGGGTATATGTGTGTGTTCACTCAGGAAGTTATACCAGAATACAAAACAACTATATCTGGGTTACCAAATCAAAAGAGTGGAAGGCTAAGGCTATATAAAGATGGTCAGAATCCATAAGGTGGAGATGAGATAAACAATAAGTGACCATGCAGCCTAGAGGAATCCTGTGAACTGAGGATAGCAGAGGATTTTTTTTATTACCTAGCATCTAGTAGATGGGCCTGCATGGTGCTTTTAAGTACAGCTTAGAGCCACATAGCGAATGGTTTGAAACCAGAAGAGCATGTAAAAATTTTATCCAGCCCTCTGAAGGATAAAGTGGAGCTGAATCTTTGCCTAGAATGATGTTATAGCTGGAACTGAGAGCAAGGGAGGTGGGGAAGCAAGGCTTGAATTAAGGAAAAGTCCAGCCAAATGTCACCAAGAAACAGCTTTGATAGAGTGCTTGTCCATGGTGTGTCAGTGGGCAGACCTGAGACAAAGAAATAGCACCCACTCAGATCTCAACACGACCCACTTACATTTTTCTTTCATATTTCTTACTAGTAAAAATATAAGTAAGTGAATATATTTCAAGACAATATTAGAACACTATTAGAACACTCAAAATACTTAAAAATATATAAAATATATGATTTATATGTATGTCATCTAAACATTAAAATGATAAGTTTTGAAAGACTGATAATAAAATAATGCTCATAGTATTAGTATGTGTAGGGTAGACATAGTGACAAAGATAAACTGGGGTGAACCATCAGTTTAATGCTTATGAAAACAAGTGTTTAGCAAGAAACTTGAGTTTAAATTGCTTTTGTTAAATAATCTATATTGTAAAAGAATTTACATTTTTGGCTGATATTTCTATTCTAATATTGCATTCCTTTATTTGCCATTTTCTTTTTAATTTTTAAGGAAAAAAATGTCTTTAACACTTACTGTACAAATGACTCATGTTCATTATAAAAAATTCAAAAAATGCAAAAATCTAAAAGGGTGAAAAAGGAAAAAAATATTTCAAAACCCCTAGCCAGAACATTTATTGTACAACTTGCCAAATATGCCTTTATGCCTATATAAAGATAAAAAGGGCTGGCCAGTTAGTTCAGTTGGTTAGAGTGTGGTATTGATAACATCAAGACTGAGGGTTCAGATCCCCATATCTGTCAGCTGACAAAAAAAAAAAGGAAGGATGCATTGAAGGATCTGGTGAAGGGTAGCTAAAAAATCTGATGGACAGATTAGATAGAAACAGACAGCCCATGATGTTGCCATGCATAAAAGTAATAAGGGGCATCTTAGTTACATGTATTTTGATTTAAGTTAAATAATTTTATAAAGCTAATTGAAAAAATAAATTGGCTTAAAATTGAAAGAGTTGCTAAATTCCATCCAAGTGCTTCATCATCCAAGAATTATTAAATCTTGTGAGTTCCCTAAATTTAAGGAAATTTAAGGAAAACAATCAGAAAAAATCCTTATGAAATATTAGTCATAATAAAGGCTTAGTCATAATGCTTCTATTTTTAATAATATATCACTCTACATTTTTAATATGATATATATATAGATATAGATCTATATTGAATATATAATGCTATGAAAAATAACAGAATTAGCACATTAATTTCCCTTTCGAACCTCTTGAATGTATTGGTTATAGTTTTACCTTTTCAACATTTATAGACTTTATATTGTATTGTGTGGCCATAATTTCTACAATTATTGAGTCTTAAGTAATAAATTCAGTTTCGTAAAAAGATTCTATAATCCTAACCAGTTTTTTATCATAGATTCAGTACTCCTCAATTATATTTTTAATTTATCTCTTTATTGATTCTATTTAAATTATCTTTTGCATGTTTTGTTTGTTTTCATTTGTTCTTAAGCATGCTTACAGTTTTTGATTTATTGAATTTTCATATGTCTAAAAATGGATTTTCCAGCATAGAATTAAAATCCTCAGTTATCATTTCTAATCCTCAGAAATTTCCCCAGGACATGATACCTTTCTTCTGAAACTGTGTTTTTCTATAGAAAAGATCAACCATTCATTCATTCAACAAGTATTTTATTGAGTGTCTACTCTGGAGTAGAAATTATTCTAGAAGCCAGGGTCAAGCTATAAACAAAACTTCAAAATTTCTACCTTCATAGAGATCACATTCTAGTGGAGGAGGACAAAAATAGATGAGTAAAAGTAACATCAATTTGGATTTGACATAATTAACCACTGGCTCCTGTCCCCTAGTCACCCACTGTTCTCAAACGACTTGGCTAATGTTCTCACCTTGGGTTGAGAGTTTAAATGAATGAGGAAGGGTTAAGTGCCCAGGGAAAACAGGCAACTGTGTCTCATGAAAGGAAAAGGTAGATATTAAGTTTCCAGGACCCTTTCATTCTTTCAGCCCAAATCCCCGATTAGGTAAATAGTGGCCATCTAAGCAGAAGATTCTTGAGATTACAGCTACTGTCCTCTGCAAGTCCCAAGCACCTGATCCATAACCTTTCCTATCTATATTGAAGCTACAGCCTACGATTGCCAGCAGGTGGCAACAAACTGCAGCTGAGATTAGGACCGATTTGAAGACCCTAAAAAGACAGACAGTAACAAACGTTGATGACGATTTTGAGAAATCAGACCCCTGTCCTCCAAATTGCTGGTGGGAATGTAAAATGATACAGTTACTTCGGAAAACAGTTTAGAAGTCGTTCAAAATGATTAACATAGAGTTACAATATGGCCCAACAATTATACTCCCCCCCAAATGAAAACATGTGCCCACACAAAAATTTGTACACAAATGTTTATGGTGCCATTATTCCTAACAGTGAAAAAGTAGAAAACAATCCAAAGTCGGTCAACTGATGAATATATAACAAAAATCCTGATGCATACTATTCTATGTAGGAACCATGAAAACATAATCCTAAGTGAATGAAGCCAGTCACAAAAGACCACATAGTGTGTGATTTCATGTACTTTACCATTTCCTCTTTATTTTCTTGTGTTTTCACCAAAACTCACAACTCTCTTGAGTGTACAGTTTCTCCATCAATAATCTTATGCAGAATCTATTTTTATCATATTTTTCCATATATAAATATATATATGGAATATATATATATATATATTTTTTTTTTTCCCTTAAACGGCTTTTCTACCACTTGACCTGCAGGTAGGAAAGAGGCTTTTTTGATGTTCTCTGTTGCCACTAATAGGTTGCTCTTCCTCCATCATCCCTGACAATACCAAGAAAGAATGTTCTAAGACTACATCATCTACCATCCATCTTTGGTTTGAGTATCTTACCCCTCATTCCCTTCAAACTTAGTTTAATTAATGAATATATTAACTAGCATAAAATAGTCATGTAAAATTCTAAATTAATTACTTGGTTTCATTTTATTCCAAGAATCGGGGTGTGGGAGGGCTGGGTCTGTGTGCATGTGACTTTTGGTGGGGGATGGGTGGCTTTCCCCCACACACAAATGACTGAAATAGTTAAAGGAAAAGCTTTGGGGTAACCTTAGTACTGGACTATCATGGGTAACACAGGAGTCTTACACAATTGACATTTCCAGAGTATTCCCAAGATTCTATAGCTGGCATCTGCTAGCATCATAGGATTAAAAGTAAAAATGTCAGCTTCTCATTTTACCCCACAGGACATCTTCTGCCCACCCAGACAAGAGCTATGTAAGCTACTGTCATTCTTTCTTAACTAAAAAGAGATACAATATTGGCAGAATAATAACTATTTTTTGTTTGTTTATTTTTTGTTCTTGTTTTTGGTTTTACTAACTGCAGGGTGCTTTTCTAAGTATTGAGAATATTATTTATTTAATGCCTACAACAATCCAATTAGGTAGATAATCTGGTATCTATTTTAAAGATGATTCATTGAGACACTGATTAATGAAATCAATAAGTCAAACAGCTAGTAACCAGTAGTAGGGCAAGGACTTCAGAGAATTCTAGAGACCTCCATTTTAAGTACAGTGCTGTCCTGCCTACCAAACATGGTGAGGATGAGTCTGTATTCTTTTAGCTTTACCAGAGAAAGAATTCTCTAATTAAACCAGAAGCCACAGAGATCATAAAATGTGGTGATAGGAAAAGTCATCCCTGGGACTGTGGCAAACCTGATTTCATTTCTCATAGTGACTTGCATTCTATGGTTGGGCTTTCCAGAACTCTGATTCCTACATTTATATTTCTGGAATCAGCTTGTAAGTGGTCGATTTAAAGATGTTAGTGACCAAGGCTATGTACAGATTGTGATACATTGATGTGTTTTGGGGTTTTGTAACATCATTTACTCATGGATTGATGGTGCAGAAGGTCTTAGTGGGAAAGCACCCAATTAACAGCAGTCTCACAGGTGGTGTTAAGGAGATTCCACTTCTACTTTCTGCAAACTTCTTTGTTATGCCTTTCGACCATGAACAGAAGTCTGAATGTTACTGGCACTGACAAACATATCCTGGGTTAAGATTTTGTCTCCCAAATCATGCTAATGGCCACTTCCTCTTCAGAATATCATAAAGGAAGAGTGAAGAACCAGCCTTATACAAAGCACAGGGGGCATTTGTGAGGGCTGCTGCGATGGGCTGCTGCGGACCCTGTACCTGCCAGTCTTGTAAACACCTAGTGGAAAGGTTCCAAAACCAGAAGTTGTTATGCTGTTTCAGTCAAAGACTTTGGTTGTGATGAGTTCCAGAAGTTCCTTGAAACAACACCTGGACACTTGGCTGGACTTTTCCATGTCACTCCAGCCTTTCCCTTGTCTCCCCCTAATGCCTACAGAGAACTGGCCTCCAGACTTATGCTCTTTCCCGTTCCAAATGTGCCCTCTTTCTTTGGGCACAAGTTCAGCTTTTCTGTCTTGGTCTTCAGAGGGGTGGGTAAAGTTTTTACACTGTCTTTCTGACTTGGAGCGGTTCTGATAGTGATGAGAGAAAAGAGAAGAAAGAAAATGGGGCCATCGTGTGACTTAGTGCGGTGGACATCAGTGATATAAGTTACTGACATGACTTAATTGGACCAAATAAGTTACTTACTTCTAGTAAAATTATATATTTTTCTCAGACTGCAGATAAGACTTGTCTGTTTGACTATTTGTTTGCTTAGTTAAAGAAAACATCCATGTTCTTTGTCATCATAAAATATCCTACTACAAGTCAAAACTAATTGAGGGACACCAACATAAGATTTTGAATTCCTGGGACTTGGCACAGTGTGGTATCCCCTAGTGGTCTGTTATATTCAAATTAATTTGCTCATACCGTATAAAAATATTGTATAAATATATCATATAATCTTTTATTTATGAAAATCTGGTGGCATTAAAAATATTATTATATATTCCTAAACAAACTTAGGAAACTTCTGAGCTGAAAAATCAACCTCTTATTTACAAAGCAATTGATAAGACCACAAACATTATTTGTATAATTATTTATAATTAAATGATAAAGAATAAATTAAGCCGATTTTTTCTTTTGAAGTACTGTGCTGTATAAATGCTTTTGCGGTAAATAGACAATGAATATTCCTACACTTTGAAAAGCTGAATTCTTTTAAGTTGACTAATAATTTGAATTCCACATGTCTACAGAAAATATTCAACAAGTTATACACAATATAAAGCCGAAGGGTTGATCTCAATATTCTTTAAGTTATGCAAAATTATATCAATATTTTGGAGTAATGTCAAGTTTATGCTGATTTATAAGTACTACACGGGAGTTTATTAGATTTTATAAATTGTTCTCACAGGAGTTATATAGTGTTCTAAAACAACAATACATACTTTCTTTTGTAATAAATGCAAAATTCACTCTTGGCTAAAAAAATAAAATAAAACCTGATAACAGAATTTAAATTAGAACTGTGTGTTCTTCATACATTAACTTCTGAGTATTAAGATCTTTAACTTAAATCCTAAATAGGAAATCATGGGGTTGATTTTTTAAACATTTAATATTACACTATAGGCTAATTACTTAGTAATAAAGATTGAAAGTATTCCTAGGAGAAAAATCTAATTACATTGGGTTGACTGCCAAAGAAAATTGTTCCATAAATAACGTCACTTTATTGGTAATACTATGCAAATTGCTACAACATAGTAACCTAAGGGCTAATTTCATCATTGCATCAACATGTGTGAACAAAAGAGTTTTACAATTATCCTGCCTAATAAACTTAAGGAAAAGTTAGTAACGTGTATATTGTGATTTTGATACCTGACATCGCTATAAAAATCTGAGAATTAAATAAATCAGCTCTGTCAATTTAAAGAACAAAAAAATGAAACAAACTTAAATTGTCCTTTGAATCAATTTGTGCCTTATTTACTTGTACTCTATCTTCTACTAAATCAAATAGACAAAACTTTGTACAGACTTTGCCTTTACGTGTTACTACTTCATTATTTTGGCTGTTGAATGTGACTTTAAATGGAGTAGCCTCAATATGTATTACACCTTTGTGTGATATGTCCTATATTACCTAATATCTTCTAAAAATGCTTACAGGCATGGTACTTGTAAAACCTACTACAGGAGTTAAATGTTGCTCAACCAGATAGAGATTTATTTTTTGCTACATTTACAACACGAGAAAAATATTCTAAATTTCTAATTAATTTATAGGAATCATTATATAGCCTAAACTCTAAATTAACTTAAGGCTTATATATGATAAAACATGTATCTGTCATTACAAATTACCATGAAAAATTGAGCAAAGCTTCCTGACCAATGGTAGTCACCATTTCCTCCGTAACAATCATCTTTCCTGGGTAAAATCAAGGAAAGGAGCTAATATAGGACAAAGAAATCCTCACTTTGGAAGATCTCCAATGTTACAAGTCTCCCACTCGGTGCCCACAAATCTGAAACAGTGTCATTTATTGAGCTCTCAGAGTCATCTCACCCCAGTTAGACTGGCTATAATTAAGAAGACAGAGAATAGCAAATGCTGTTGAGGATGTGGGGAGAGAAGGGAACACTCCTACACTGTTGGTGGAACTGTACTGAGTACGACCATTATGGAAAACAGTGTGGAGTTTTCTCAAACAACTACAGGTAGAACTACCATATGATCCAGCAACCCCACTTCTAGGTATATACCCAAAAGAATGGAAATCATCATGCAAAGGGCTACCTGCACTCCCATGTTCATCACAGCACTTTTTACAAGAGCCAAGATATGCAACCAAACTAAATGTCCATCAATGGGCAAATGGATAAGGAAAATGTGATATATATAAACCATAGAATACTACTCTACCATAAAAGAGAATGGATTTCTGCCATTCACAGCAACATGGATGAGCTTGGAGAAAATTGTTAGGTGAAATAAGCCAGGCACAGAAAGAGAAATATCACATGTACTCACTCATAAGTGGGAGCTAAGAGAGAAAGAAGAGAGGAAAGAAAGACCAGAGTGGTGCATTGGACTTGCAGATGGAGAGAGCATACCGAGGATTGGGGGTGGGGGAGAGGAGAGGAAGGGACGTTGGGGGTTAATTGCATTTGGGACATGGGGAATAACTGTAATTTGTGGTAATGGGCATGCTGATAGTACTGATCTGATCATCACGTCTTGGGTGCAGATGGTGATGGTCAGCTTTGCACCCCACGTTGTACCCCACATTGAATATTCATAATCAATTTTAAAGAAAAAGAAAAAAGAAAGAATGAGAAGTCATAGGGGTCAGATATGGCAGTAGTATAAACATGTCCAAATTTATAGACTCAGTAAAAATCTTTCCACCAGAAATGGCAAGACCAGAGTCAGGCACTTTATGGCTATGGGAATCATTAACAGTTATGGAAACCATTAATATCCTGAGCCCACCTCAAAAGCAGTGAGAAATTAACAGGACACCTAGTTTCCTTTTAAATATTTTCTTAATGAAGGTTTTTCTAAATTTTGATGCATCTAATGTTTGCCTGCAAAAAATAAAAATAAACAAGGTTCTATTTTTGAAAAATGACTGTGTTGCTAAGAACAGCTGCTACAAATCTGAGATAGAGGTGTCTCAGACAAAACAGAAACAAAACAAACAAAAAATAAAATTGGCCTATCCAAATAGCTGGAGACTAAAAAATAATGATTAGTCTAGATCTTTTCATTAAAATTTAAGAGAAGATTCTTAATTCTTGGTTTACATCATTCTTCACCTCAGACCCATCACAAAGTACTATTTATTCTATTTTAATCATTTGCTTGAAAGTATACTCTTCTCTTTATTTCCCATGCTGACACCCTTGCCGGGACCACCATCATTTCTCATATAAATTTCAATAGTCTACTGACTTGTCTTCTTCCACTTTTGGTCCCTCACATACTCCATGAGAGTTAGAGTGATTGTTTTCATCTAAAATAATACCAACTTACTCCTCTATTTAAAACCTTCCATGGAAAATCACACCGCTTAGAATAGAAATACGAGCCATCTACTGTGAATCTCAAAGAGCTTCCATGAGCAGTTCCTTGCCTACATTCTCAAGCTCATCTCGTATAATTTTCCAATTATTAACTAGTGCCCAGCCAAACAGCAGCCTTCTTTCTGTTCCTTGAATATCCTTGGCTACTTCTTCACCCAGGGCTTCCTTGATTCCCTGTGCCTGAATTCTTGGTTCTGATTCCTGGTTCTTGGGATGACTGGCTCCTTCTCATCCCTCAGATCAGATCAAATATCAACTCCTCACATATGAATTCCTTCCAGAATTATTCCATCTCCTCTGTGGGCCATCTATAATAACATCCTGTTTTTTTTTTTTTGATGGCTGGCCAGTACAGGGATCTGAACCCTTGACCTTGGTGAACACCACACTCTAGCCATCAGAGCTAACTGGCCAGCCTTGTTTTATTTTTAATTTAATCTATTTGTAGGAGTTCTTGTTTGTTTGTTTGTCCATTTTGCGGTATATGTGTCTGCTGTGTAGTCAATATCTAACTTAATTATCATCCAAAACAATAAGCAATTGTCCCAATAATAATATATAGTAAATGATACATTGATTCCCATCTAACAGAAAATTTAAACTTCGATAGATATTTGGTTTTTATATATATATTCTTGTTTCTGTATTTTTTAATTCTCTTCCAGTGATGATTTTTCTTTTTGTTACTGCCCTGGTATATTGCTGTTTGAACTAAAATAATATTAAAATAAGTTTACTTTCTGATAGGATGATACACTGCTATCAGTTTTTGTTGTTATTGTTTTACAAATATTCCTTTTAATTACTAAACATTTAATTTTCCAGGTGATTTTTAATACATATTGTTTGTTCTTCCTCCTTATAGTACTTTGCTATACTGCGTTTAATTTATTTATACATAGACATATATATTTGGGAAAGTTTGATAGGTTTACAATATTGAATTCTCTGTTCCAGGGGCATACTATATTTTGCTTGTTATATTTATTACTAGACATATTACAATATTTTGAATCATGATTGTGAATAGAGTTTTCTAAACTTTCACCTGGTTGTTAATATACAGGAAAGTTATTCTTGTTCATATGATAATCTCATTTTGGAGAAATTTACTCAATTCACTCATTACTGCTAAGAGTTTTAAATAGAGTCTTCTAGATTTTTTATTCAGCCACATGTGCTGTAAATAACTGTGCTGTGCATTTTTCAGGTAGGCCCTTTTATTCTTATTACATAGATTACATTTTGAAAACATGAAACAACAATGATATGGACTTGGGGGAGCCCTATCAGTTTCTTGACCTTATAGGTATGCCTAAAGATTTCACTATTTAATATAATTTTTACAATTAGATGACTTCTTATAAATGCATGCTTAGAAAATGTTATTTTTATTTATATTTTCTTTGAATTTTAAAAATCAATAATGGCTACTATCTGCAATCAAATCGTTTTTACTTCTAGTGATATAGATTAACTATAGTTTTTTCTTTAAATTGTTAAAATAGTGATTTTGATAAGTTTTCTTAATTGACCCATAATTGCATTCCTGGAGTAAACTCTACTTTATCTTTGTATATTATTCCTTAATAACCTTTAAATACTCTTCTAGATTTCATTTATTATGCTGTTTTAAAATTGTTATTGTTATATGTGTAAATAAGAACGTCATGTTTCTTTATTCATCATATTTGGAAGCTAGATTTATGAGAATTTCTTAAAATGAAATGTGATGCTTCCCAAAGCATACTGTAACATAGGAATAATCTGTTATTTGGAGGTTGGTTAGTACTTGTTAGTGAAGCCATATGAGCCCCACACTTCTATAATGTGCATTCCAAAAATCTACCAGTTTTGCTATGTTTGTTGATCTATTTAAAATGTTTGACTTCTGTTGACTCCATTTTAATCACTTGTGGAAAAAATGCATTTTGTCTGGATTTACAAACATAATCAGATAGTCATAGAGATATTTTTGTGAATATATTAATTTCTTTCATAAGTATGGTTAAATCTCCTTTCTCTTCCTATCTATATTTCCTGTTGCCATGAACTTTCCTATTTTATTTTAAATAGCCATCATTTAGCTTTAAACATCAATTTTGTTTTTAATTTTAACTATACTTTTTATCAATTTTTTTCTCTTTTAGTTTAACTACACTTTATTTTTCTAGTCCTTAAATTAAACCTGTTGTGTATTTTAAATACTTATAGGTAATAAAATTATTTTGTGAATAACAAAATAGTTGCAATCATATTTCATAGGCATTACATAATATGAGATCCTTTTTGTAATTTCTAAACTTTTTATAAGATTCTTTTTATTTTATATTCAAAAATTTTCAGGAATTTTACTTGTTGCTGCTATTGTTATTATCTAATTTTATTTCATTGTGGTTATAGAATGTGGCTTTAAAGATCTCTGTTTTTTGGAAGTTTCATTGTGGCTAAGTACATTTTGTACATAATTAAATTGCTCATATCATTTGACCTGGTAATTTAACTTACAGGAATATGATTTTTTTCTGAGAAAACAATAGATTTGTGTACAAGTAAGTTTATTACTACATTACTTATAAAAAATCAATTGGTAGCAATCAAATTGCATTTGTATACATAAAATGGTAATTTTTGTGTAGCTGTGAAAAGACATACTCTCAAGTAAGAAAGAGGGATCTAAAAATTCCTAAGAATTTGGGAAACAGTAAAGGAAAAGTATATGAAGCAGCATATTCTGTAAATATATAAAATTATTTACATATGCATAGAAATGATGCAAATGTATTAATAGAATAATTATAATTGTTTTGCATAATGTTTTGGGTGTTGTATGTCTCAACTTACTGATTTTGTTATGAGAAAACACCATGGGCCAGTAGATATTAAATGAATTATATTGTGTGAGACCAATGAATTAAGCCACAAAATTGAAACACCAAACTTACTCATTCAATCAATGGAAGTGTCATTAGTTGGACTTCCTCACCCCCACTCTTGGATGTCACATTCAACTCCCAAATTTTAAAGACTTCAAAGAAATTCCACGTAAACACTTTTAGAAATAATATCTAATCATGGAAAAGCTACTCAAAATGATAGTAGATGTCATTTAATTTTGTAATTTTAAAAGATTCACTTTGATTTTTTGTGCCTTTTTTATTAAAAAAAAAAAAAAAGAAGAAGATGGGAGAAGAGAAGGCTTTACATTGCAGACCCTGCTCTGTGTGGCATTCTCAAAGGTATTTTAGCCTATAGCTACAAGCTGTGGTTTTTAATGTACTTCTGTTGGGAAATGATCAGGCCCAAAGAGCAAATACCAGAATTTTATTAAAGGATTATTGTGGGTTTTTGAGGCATGCAAACAAAAGAGGAGTTTGTGTATGATCTCCACATTTCCCAGAATATTATGTCCCTGTCCTTGAAGATAAAACTGAGGACATTTCAGGGAACTTAGATCTAGAAAAGAAAACTGTCAAAAAGGATTATGTTAAAGTTAAAAATAATTTGAATAGATGAATATCCTGAAAAAACATATTTGATGTCTAAAGTATCCTAGAGACTTTTCTTTCCAAGTTTAAAATACATTAATAACTTATTTTCCAGTTATTTTCCTCTAATATTACCTAGATTTCTTGGTATTTGTCTCTACATATATGAATGTGCAGAGTATCTATATGTATTAGATTGAACTTGATAAGATTAAATTTTGTTGGTCAAAACATGGTCAAATAGCAATTTTGTATGATTAGAATAACAAATACAACAGAAGCGATATCCTGTACAAGACTAATATTTTGCAGGCCAGTCTCTGTGGAAAATAAATACGTAAGGAAGGATTTTCTTAAACTGAAAAAGGACATTGGATTTGGGAATTATTCTTATGATATATTATAACAGAAATTAAATTAAAGAAGAAATTATCAGCCTCCAAATAGCTAACTATGAAAACCCAAAGTCACATATAGTAATGAAAAAAGACACTGAAATCTTTTGTCTTCATTTTTTTCTTTTTCTTTCTTTTTGTAACCAAAGTTAACTTATTTTTATATTTGTTCCATTAATATAGAGGAAAACTTAAAATTTTGCTGTTTTATTCTCTTGCACTATAAATCATCTATGATTTAATTAATTAAATATTTTGCTTTGTATTAACAAGCTTTTATTGATTTTTAGATTTCTTAGTTTGACTGCTACTGAAAGTTAGTGACTGAGGCACTTGGAGGTGGCTCCATTTGATAGTAACTGTCCAGCTCCTATTTAGTTATTCTTGTAAGTGATTTAGCCTTGGCTTCAAATCAAAATCCACAAAGCTTTTAAAAGTCCCAAAGCCCAGGTCTGGCCCCAAACCGATAAAATCAGCACCTTTGGGGGTGAAATCCAGGCAGGTGTATTTTTTAAAGCTCCCCACATCCAATGTGCAGTCAAGTCTAAGAACCACTGCTCCATGCCAATTTTTTAAAATCTGTAGTGGCTAAATGTCTTATACCTGAAAATCAATCTATGTTATTCCTTGGCACCAGGACACTGTGCCAACACTTTAGAAGATATTTATGTAAATCACAAAATAATATGCCATCAATTTGTTGTGAGACTGCATAGAAATATCCCCAATCTGAACCAGATAGGACCCTTTTTCTGCTAATAATCTGTTAAAAGGCATTGACATGGTTGACATTAAAAATTGATACTTTTACTATCTTGTCTTCCATGAAACAGATGATTTCAATAATCTATTGTGGGGAATGAACTGTTCCTAAAAATTTTGAACATTAAAATATGCACTGTGAAGTCAGGTATGGTGAAGTCAGACAGAATACTAAGTTGGTGGGCTCTGAAGAACATGGTAGTTTAATAGCACTAAAGTAGCCACCACAGATTTCTCAGTAAAATAATAAATCTATTAAAACATTTGAGACTATAAAAAGTAAAAAGAATATGGCTCAGTTTATGACCAGGACAGTTTGATAATTTACCTGTCACTTACTTCTACAATTACAAAGTGCATTGTGTTGCAGTTATTCCACTTTTAAATTTATAACAAATATTAACCAAAGAAGTGAAAGATCTCTATAAGAAGAACTACAAAATTCTGCTGAAAGAAATTAAAAGGACACCAAAAGATGGACAGACATTCCTTGTTCGGGGATTGGAAGAGTTGATGTTATGAAAATGACCCTACTACCCAAAGTGATTTGCAGATTCAATGCAATCCCCATCAAAATACCAATGAAATTCTTCACAGAAATAGAAAAATAAAAATCTTAAAGTTCATATGGAACAACAAAAGACCCCAAATGGCCAAAGCAATTCTGAGAAAACAATAAATAAAACCAGAGTCATTATACTGACTTCAGATTATATTACAAAGCTATACTAACCAAAACAGCATAGTGCTGGCATAAAAGCAGATACTCAAACCAATGGAACAGAACAGAGAACCCAGGAATCAACCTAGGTATTTATAGCCATCTGATCTTTGAAAAAGATACCAAGAATATACACTGAGGAAAAGACAGCCTCTTCAGTAAATGGTGCTGGGAAACAGGATAACCATGTGTAGAAGAATGATATTAGTCCCATACCTCTTGCCATATACCCAAATCAACTCAAAATGGATTAAAGACTTAAGTATAACACATGAAACTATAAAACTCCTAGAAGAAGACATAGGAGAAATACTTCAGGATGTAGGACTGTGCAAAGATTTTATGAAAAAGGCCCCCAAAGCACAGGCAATAACAACAAAAAATAAACAAATGGGATTATATCAAACTAAAAAGCTTTTGTACAGCAAAGGAAACAATCAACAGAGTGAAAAGACAACCTACTGAATGGGAGAAAATGCAAACCATACATCCGACAAGGGATTAATGTCCAGAATATACAAGGAGCCCAAATGATAAATAATCCAATTTAAAAAGTGGGCAAAGGAGCTGAATAGACATTTTTCAAAAGAAGACATACAAATAGCCAACAGGTAAATGAAAAAATGCTTGACATCACTAATCGTTAGAGAAATGCAAATCAAAACCACATTGAGATATACATCTCACCCCATTTAGACTGGCTATTATCAAAAAGGCTGAGAATAACAAATGTTAGTGAGAATGTGGGAAAAAGGGAACTCTTCTATGCTCTTGGTGGGATGGTAAGTTAGTACAGCCATTGTGGAAAACAGTATGGAGGTTTCTGTACAACTACATATAGAAATACCATATGATCCAGCCATCTCACTTCTAGGTATATCCAAAGGAACAGAAATCCTCATGTTGAAGGGATACCTGCATTCCATGTTCATCGCAGCTCTACTTACAATAGTCAAAATGTGGAACCAACTTAAGGTCCATTAACAAATGTAGTTGATTGAATTATGTCTCCCCAAAACTCACTAAACCTTGAATTGTGTCCCCCAAGCTTTATGTATTAGAAACTTGGTCCCCACTGTGACTCTTAAGAGGGTGGAAAATCCTATTATGGTAATTGAAAGGTGGAGCCTTGAAGAGGTGATTGGACTGTTGGACCTTGCAGAAGTGAAGGGATTAAAAATGGTGGTCAGGGGTGTGGTTCTGAGGGCTTTAAAAGAAGAGGAGAGTATGTTTCTCTGTTTCACTGCTCTACTTCTACCATCTTGCAGTGTGAAACCCCTGGATCACTGTCACCACCACCAGATGGACTTTGGATTTCTCGGCCTCAGAAACTGTAAGCTATAAATTTCATTTTCTTTATAAATCACTTAGCTCAGGGTACTTTGTTATAAGCAAGAAAAAATGAACAAATACAACAGACAACTGGATAAGGAAAATGTAGTATATCTATATCTATATATCTATATATCTATATATATAGATATATATATATACACTCAACAGAGTACTACTCAGCCACATAAAAAGAATGAAATTCTGCCATTCACAGCAACATGGATGAGCCTGAAGAAAATTATGTTAAGTGAAATAAGCCAGAAACAGAAAGAGAAATACCACGTCTTCACTCATAAGTGGGAGCTAGGAAACAAAGAAAGAAAGAAAGACCATAATAAAGAATTGAACTTCCAGAAGGAGAGATCAGACCTATAGTTACTGGATGTTGGAAATGGAGAGGGGGAAGGGGAATATGGAGTAATTGAGTAAGGGACACAAAAAGTAATTACGAATTGTAATGATGAACATTTTAATAATATTGCTTTGATCATCACATACTGTATACTAATACTGATAGTCAACTCTGTACCCTATAAATAAATAAAAATAATAAAAATATAGCTAATAAATCAATTTATAGATTACAAAATTTTTAATAATCAAAGCAAAAGGATATCCTTAGAGACAAGTGTACCATTAGTTCAATAAAGAAATGTGGGAAGTAGCAAAACATAAGGACTAAGCACATAGTCTTTGGACGTAGATACCAGTGGAAATCCAAAATCAACCACTGAATATTTGTGGGAAATTGGCCAAGTTGCTTAATATCTCAGGACCTTGTTTTCTGTATGAGAATAATAATATCTGTCTCATGAATTTCTTTTAAGCATTAAATGAAATAGGATTTGTGAAATTCTTAGAAGAGTACCTAGCAATTACAAAGCACCCAATGCAATATTATCTAATATTATTGTAATAGAATTTGTTCTTTTTGGGAGGGACACTTTTAGTAGTTACTATCTAATTAAATCAATTTTCATGGGTTAAAAAGCCATGAATTCATTCTGCAAATGTAGCTGATATGTTTGCTTTCAAAATAAAGACAAATTGTATATAAACTAAGGAAAAAATATATTTATCTACCTACCTATCTATCTATCTATCTATCTATCTATCTATCTATCTATCTATCTATCTATCTATCTATCTATCTATCCATTTATTTATTTATTTATGTTATTATTATGGAGAGACCCTAATCACATATCATGCAAACTCAAGTCATATTGTTCTATTTGCCCTCCAAAAGGAGAAACAGAAAGGAATTATCCCACTTGATGATTAGAAAACCAATATTTAAATGAATAAACCTGATCTAGATTATTACTTTAAAGAAAAATCACATATCCTAATGGCTCTGCTTGTGTGATTTAGTCAGACAGTCTAAGATGGAGTTTTGTTAGTGCCACAATACTTAGGTTCTCTAACTGCTAATTCTTGTTGTCAATTTTAGGACTCAGTTAAGAAGAGAACTGACTTTACTCCATCATGCAGATTAAATAAGGTACTTCACAAAAGTCACTGAGAATACTGTCTGCATATATTAAACACTCAATAAAATTTGCTTTTATTATTACCAGCATCTTAAGCAATGAATGAATCAACAAACTGTGGTTCATTTGTTTTAATGCTGCTTTGCAATTCATTCAAAGAGAGACCTGGCATACACATTTCTGAAATATAATTTTAGGTAGATAAAAAAAATTAAGAATGCATGCATAGCCAGTGGGAATCACATTTTATATGTTAGAATTCCTTTGCTTCAAGTAACCAAGAATCACACATCAAATTGCGTACACAAGGAAATGTGTTATCTCATAAATAGAGTCCAGAGATAAGGCCTGCATAAGGGTAGGATGCTTCTGAAACTTGGTGATTTCATCAAGGATCCAAGTTCTCTCCACCTATATAAGTTCTCTCCACTTATATAAGATGTAAATTATATCTGTGCCTCAGGCTTAGCTCCCCTTACAAAGGTAGTTCCATGCATCCCATCAAGATACACTAACATCCAAAGGCAGAAGAGATCTCTGTCTAGTGTCTCTGACTTTGGAGCCAAAAGGCATTCCCAGAAACCTTCATTTCTCATCTCATTGAAGGAACTGGAACGCATTGTCACCTGTAGACCTGTCACTGGAAAGGAAAATGACACCATGACATTTGGATTAGAACAATGACGAATTAGTATTTTGTTTATTTGCACAGTCTCAGCAATATTCATTTTTTTAAAATCTAATTTTTTTATTGGTTGTGCATGTTCATGGGATACAAAGCTGACCATCACCATTTGTGCCCCAGATGTGATGGCAAGATCAATACTATCAGCATGCCCATTACCTCAAATTGTGATTGTTCCCCATGTTCCCCACCTAATAAATCTGCCAAATGGGGCAGCATCCAGGCAGGCAGGAGAACTTTAAGGGCAGTGATAGACCCATCGCTGATTTGTGTAAGTGAAAAGTGTTCACCATAAAATCCGGGACTTTCTCACCAGGAAGATGGGCAGATGCATTTGGGGTGTGAAATAGAGTTTGTGTCCCCAGGATGAGATAGCATTTATAGGTACTAATGCAATACTGTATACAAAGTATATGCTCAATAAATTATCTTTTTTTTTTCTTCCTGAAAATGCCAAGAAAATACTATCTTGGGGTTCAAGGGAAATAGTAAATGAAACAAGTTAAGAGCCAGACGAGTCTTGTTCAACATCTTATAAAACTGAGGTAGAGCCAGGGAGACTCACTGAAAACCTGATTCTAAATGCCTCATAATTCACGTTTTGAAGGCATCTAATTTATGAGCATATGACATTTTATTAGCTTTAAAATGTCTTATGTTAAACTGTGCATAAAATTATATTCATGAGACATATTTTTTCATGAATAATAATTTTATGAAATTGTTTGCACAACTTACGAAGACAAAATAATAAAGATTTAAGGTGAATGAGCTAGCTTTATTCTTATTGATCTGGTACTGCCAAGCATTAAACAATCATATGGAGAGATTTTACAGAAATAAATTTTTTAATAAATTTAACTTACTGTGTTATATCAGCAAAGCCCTGGGAAGACTTTAACTGAACTCATCCAGCATTTTCCCAGTGAGTGATGAATAATAAAATTCATATCTCTAAAGATGACCTGTGTGGTCACTAAATTAAGCTCCTACTACAGCTACAACTCTCCAGCCCTGTCTATCAATAGGATCAACACAAGCATTTACATTTGCATTTATCAAAATGTTCATGTTATGCTTTGTAACATTTTATTTTTTAGAGCAGTTTTAGATTTGCAGCAAAATTGAGAGTAAGGTACAGACATTTCCCGTACACTCCCTGCCCCTTCACATACTTGGGCTCCCTCATTATCAACATCCCCACCACAGCTGTGCATTTGTTAACGTGGTGAACCTGCACTGACCCATGGATATCACCCAAAGTCCATAGTTTACATAATAGTCCATTCTTGTTGTTGTACATTCCATGGGATTAGACAAATTTATAATGACATATATCCTAGACTATAGCATCATCCATGCAGAGTACTTCTACTGCCTAAAAATCCTCTGTATTCTACTTATTCATCCTTCGCTTCTTTCTAACCCCTGGCGGCCACTGCTTGTTTTACCAGCTGCGCAGTTTTGCCTTTTCCAGAATGTCATGTAGATAAAATCATACAATTTAGAGTCTTTTCAGATTGCCTTCTTTCACTTAGTATAATGCATTTAAGTTTCCTCCATGTCTTTCTGTGGCTTGATAGCTCGTTTTTCTTTTTTAATACTGAATAATATTCTGTGTCTAGGTGCACCAAAGTTTGTTTATTCATTCGTCTACTGAAAGACATCATTGTTGCTTACATATTTTGACTACAAATAAAACTGCTGCAAACATCCATGTGAAGGTTTTATGGGGACATAAGTTTTCATCTCCTTTGGGTAAACAGAAAAGAGCATGACTGCTGGATCATATGGTGAGAGTACATTTTGTTGGTAAGAAACCACCAAAGTGCCTTCCAAAGTGGCTGTACCATTTTGCATTCCTGCCAGCAGTCAGTTAGAATTTGTGTTGTTCCACATTCTTGCCAGCATTTGACATTGCCCATGTTCTGAATTTTGGTAATTCTAATAGTTTATAGAGTATCTCCTTGTTGCTTTAATTTGTTCCCATTATACAGAGGTAGCTGAAATATAAAAATCAACCTCAAAAAGACTAAGTTCTCTTTAAATGTGATTCATAAGCAGTATTCATACACAAATACTTTGAGTCCTGATTCTGTAACAGAAATCAGATTTGATTCATATATAAGAATTCCAATAATTTTAAATCCTGAAATACTTATTCTATACTTGCTAATGTAATTTGAAGAACAATACTTTTTTTCTTAAATCTTTATTAAATGAGAGTCTGAGGTGCTTTAAATATATCAATAAAGACATGATATATACATTTGTAAGTCACAAAAGCTGTCTATAAGAGCAAGTTTTAACTTCTGAAATAAACTTTAAAAATACTTTCAAATGTGTTCTTAGGAATCTATAAAGTTTATTTTTGAAAACCTAGTTAGACTCCATGCTTTCAATACTTAAAATATGAAAATAAACCTCAATAAGTGTCAGATATTGTTCTTGGTGGTTTACATATATAAACATTTAATCCTACAGCAAGCTTATGAGATGAGTCATTAATATCCCTATTTTTCCAATGAAGAAAATGAAACAGTGAGAGGTTAAATACCCTGCATAGGAAAGTAAGTATCAAAGCCTGCGCTTGACCCCAGACAATTCAGCTTGGAGCAGCAAGCTGGAATCTGTTAGATTTCTCTGAAAGAATTGTTTCAAAGGCATGCAGCTTTTAATAGCTAGACTGGTATATACCATTCTGTTTGGGCACAAAATAAAATTTAAAAGATCATGGTTTTGATTTATTCTTGAACCATTTCTGAAAGCTGATGAAAAATGCACCAAATCTATAATTAGTAAGAGAAGAAGGAAGCTAGAATGTTTTGGGGGATGTGAAGTTAGTCATCCACATAGAATATTTTTCCATTTGATAGATAATCCTGATATATTTAGTAGAGGTACAGCATACATTTTCTTTCTAACACATTGTGAAACAAAATTAATACTCTGGTGTTGTGTTATTTATTAAATCATTGTCATTACATTGAACAAGGAAGGTATTCTTTTTTTTTGACCAGGAAGTGCTTCAGAAAGAAAGAACATGGAGTAGAGAGAAAGGAGACTATATCGGTATTAGTTTTTGATTCATTAGGTCTGGTGAGGAGAATAATAATACTTTGCATTTTAACAAAAACACTGGTGATGCTGATACTGCTGGTCCAGGAGTTATACCTTGGGGAAGCACAGTACCCTGTGGTGACAAATTAACACACAAATCTCAGTGGCTTCATGAAGTGCAGGTTTATTTCTCACTCATGTAAATTCAATGTGCATCAGGAGGTTTTTCCTCCTGTTGGAGCTACTCCCTCAGGAACTGGCTGCTAAGGTCAGAGCAGCAAGATTGTGGAGGGTCCTGTGAGATGATTTGAAGGACAGCCTGGGGCAGCTTGTGCAATTTCCACCCACATCTCATTGACCAGAATCCAGTTATGGCCCAACCTAATTAAAAGAGAGACTGGGAATGTGGTATTCCTGTGAGCTCGGGAAGATCGTGTTCTAGGGTTCGATAAACACAGCATTGTGTCTCCCTCAGGATCATACACTGAGTCAGCCATGGCTGAAACAATTCTCATCATTGATGACTGTCATTGTCATATCACCCTCATGTTTAGAGAAGAACATTAAAAGGCTTTATGTTGCAAAGCTTTATGCCCTTCCCTGTAACTTGCACAGTGGTTTCTCTGCAATGGGTGTTCTTTTAAAGTCTGCTGAATGAATATGAGATATATGCTCTATATGTTTGCTGATCATAAAGACAATAAATTCAATATCTTTAATACTGTGCCGTAGATGCCCTATGTAACTGAATAACAGCTAAAATTTATTACACACTTATGACCCACCTGGGAAGAATGTTCACGTATATTTTCATTCAATCTCTACATCTGTGCAGAGTACATTGGTATACTTGTAACTAAGATTTTTAAAGCCTGAGCTGAAAACCTCTCTTGAAGATAACAAGAGAGAACATGAACATCCTGAAATGAAATGCCAAGCAAAAGGGTTATTGCTTGTAGGACAACTTAATAATAAGCAAATTAATATGCATTCTGTCTAGGTTCTCAGTTTGCTAACGAGTTAATGTAGTATGTAAGTTGATACACTACAAGTTCCTATTTAACTTCCCTACCAGAACCTAATGCTTAACGCAGCCTTGAGCATCTATTAGAGCTCACTGCAAACTCTCTGACACATAGTAGAAAATATTTCTTATGAAATAATTTACAAAGACCAAACAGTTAAAAAATCCTGTATAAGTGGCTTGTGGCTTATTTCTTCATAAATCGAGCACATAGTGACCGACATGTCAGAGATTAGTAGGTATTGTCAACAATGACTGAGAAATTTGTAGTCAGTGGTTTCCAGGAGTAACACTAAAAAAGCACAGACACTTAAGCTTCTGGTAACATTGTTTATCTTCCTCTTGGTTTTATACACTGTGACATCTTCTGAAACTTTTTTCACTTCCACACACCTGCATCAAACACAAGCAACTGCACACACATACATATATTTACAAACAGAAATACAACTAACTATAATTTGAGTATAGAATTTATATTTTTAAGATCATAAATTTGGAAAATAATCACCACTTTTTCAATTTACATCATTAACAATTAACTTAGACTCTATATAATTATTAAGAAATTGTGCATTTATCTGGGTTTGAAAATTAGAACATTTACCATAAAAAAATTAAAGCTTGAGTGACTTGCTTATTGATGCAAGAATACATTTTTGTCCTTTTCTTGTACATACCCTATATGTATTTGCCTAATGATGTACTTATGTATTTTCTGATTATGTGAATAATGTAATCAGAGCAACTAAATAGTAGCTATATCTGCATGTAATGGAATTTAATGAGTTTATTAGTTTAGTGTGGTATCTCATCTTATTTAAAAGAAAGTGAATAACTAGTTTAACTGGATTGGTGGGTATACCAAGCAAATATTGTTCTCTGAATTTCAGATTCATACTTTATTAACTAATGTACAAGGTTAAATTGGAGTCTGGTACCTGAAAATGAGCACTGTTGTGTTTGCAGTTCCCATCCATTATTATTCCAAGGAAGAAAGTAATTCAGTAGTGATAATGGTCCGGGGATCAATGTTACCAAATAGAAAGGGACCATTATATTTGTTGTTTTTATATTTTAGAATGAACAGAATCTCAAAAATTTTCAGATATTTTCATTGCACTCCAGACAATGCAATAGTAACTGGAGGATCAGAAATCAGATAGCTAAGTTCAGTTCACCCACAGTACAAATGTCCATATATACTTCTTCTCCCAAAGCATCTTGTTTCTGTAATTTATTTTATTTTAATTTATTTCTTATTATGAATATTCATGAGATACAAAGCTAATTGTCACCACTTGTGCCCATGATGTGGGGGCCAGATTCATACTGGCAGCATACCCATTACCAGAAATTACTTTTGTACCTCATGTCCCCCACCCGATTATTCCCCAACCTCTCTCCCCCTTCTCCTTTACCTCCACTCCACTTTGTAGCCCTTAAGAATGTTCCCTCCCTCTGTAAGTCCCAATGCACTACTGTGGTCTTTCTTTCCTCCCTTCTTTGTCTCTTAGCTCCCACATATGAGTGAGCACATGTAGTATTTATCCCTCTGTGCTTTGCTTATTTCACTCAACATAAGTTTCTGAAATTGAAATATGCTGGCTATTGAGACACACTAGACACCAGACACTCTTAGACACCCACCAAAGTGGCAGGGAGGGTGATCTCACCAACAAAATAGTCTATAGAAGCTAAATTACATTGTGGCCATGGGATCTTCAACTTATCCAACATATAAGATGTGATATAATTTCAGACAGGGTCTAATCTTAAGAAATACTATATATCAAACTAAATCATCTAAAGAATCAACCTATTTTTAGGACATACCATTTTTCAAATTTTAAAAATTACTCACCTGAAATTAGTTTCTATGAACTTCTAAATATCAGATAAAATTTAAAATTCCAATATCACAGTTAAAGTATTACAATCATTTTTATTAATAGACATTAAAAATATATATACTGGTGACAGCTTCTCTAGATTTCTACTCTAACAATTACTTACTGGCTTTGTCAAGTTATTAAACAGCTCTGTACCTCAATATCCTTATTTGAAAAATGGGTGTTATAGGCTGAATTCATATGTTGAGGCCCTAACCTCCAGTACTTCAGAATATGACTGTATGAGTATTTGGAGATAGGGCCTTCAAAGACATAATTAAGGTTAAGTGAGGTCATATGGGGGGCCCTAGTCCAATTTGACTGGTCTCCTTACAAGAAAAGGAGAAAAAGAGAGAAGAGAGAGTGCAATGGGGGAGATATTTTCAGGAACTGGCTCACGCAACTGTGGGAGATGGAAAATTAAAATCTGTAGAACAGACTGGCAGGATGGACATTCATTTGAGAGTTAATGTTGCAGACTTGAGTCTGAAATCTACAGTGCTGGCAAGCAAGCTGGAAACTCAGGCAGAGTTTCTAGGTTGCCATCTTTGTTTGCTTGTTTGTTTTGTTTTTTGTCTTTTATATTTTTTTATCGATATATGAAAAAGTAGATATATTTATGGAATACGTGTGATACTTTGAAACAAATATACAATGTGTAATGATCAAATCAGAGTAATTGGGAAATCTATCACCTATACATTTATAATTTCTTTGTGTTGAGAACATTCCAAATATTTTCTTCTAACTATTTTGAAATATACAATAAATTGTTGTTAACTATAGTCACTCTACTGTGCTCTCAAAAGCTAGAACTTAGTCCCTCTATGTGATTGTAATTTTGCATGTATTAACCAGCCTTTCTTTACGTACCACTTTCCCCTATCTTCTCAGCCTCTGGTTACAACTATTCTATCTCAACCCCCATGAGACCAACACTTTTTAGTCCAGACATATGAGTAAGAACATGAGATATTTGTCTTTCTGTGCTTGCTTATTTCACTTAACCTAATGTTCTCTAGGCTCTTTCATGTTGCCATCCTGAGACAGAACTGCTGCTTCTTCAGGAGGAAGCAATCTGTGCTATTAAGACTTTCAACTGGTGGAAGAGGCCCACCTGCATTACGGAGGTAATCTGCTTTACTTAAAATCAACTGATTGCAAATGTTGATCACATTCACAAATACACTCAACACTTTATTTCCTTCTCTTCTCTGATTGCTCTGGCTAGTACTTCCAACACTATGTTGAATAGGAGTGGTGAGAGTGGGCATCCTTGTCTAGTTCCTGTTCTTAAAGGAAAAGCTTTCAGCTTTTCCCCATTCAGGATGATATTGGCGGTGGGTTTGGCATATATGGCTTTAATTATGTTGAGATACTTTCCCTCTATACCTAACTTATAGAGGGTCTTTGTCATGAATGAGTGCTGAACTTTATCAAATGCTTTTTCAGCATCTATAGAGATGATCATATGGTCCTTGTAAAGGGCATCCAGATCGGAAAAGATGAAGTCAAACTGTCCCTGTTTGCAGATGACATGATCCTATATATCGAAGAGCCTAAAACCTCTACAAAAAAACTGTTGGAATTGATAAATGATTTCAGCACAGTAGCAGGATACAAAATCAACACACAAAAATCAGTAGCATTTCTTTTCTCCAATAGTGAACATGCAGAAGGAGAAATCAAGAAAGCCTGCCCATTTACAATACCCACCAAAAAAATAAAATACTTAGGAATTGAGTTAACCAAGGAGGTGAAAAATCTCTACAATGAGAACTACAAACCACTGCTGAGAGAAATTAGAGAGGATACAAGAAGATGGAAAGATATTCCATGCTCTTGGATTGGAAGAATCAACATAGTGAAAATGTCCATACTACCCAAAGTGATATACAAATTCAATGCAATCCCCATCAAAATTCCAAAGACATTTTTCTCAGAAATGGAAAAAACTATTCAGACATTTATATGGAACAATAAAAGACCACGAATAGCCAAAGCAATGCTCAGCAAAAAAAATAAAGCTGGAGGCATAACACTACCTGACTTTAAGCTATACTACAAAGCTATAATAACCAAAACAGCATGGTACTGGCATAAAAACAGACACACTGACCAATGGAATAGAATAGAGAATCCAGAAATCAACCCACACACTTACTGCCATCTGATCTTTGACAAAGGCACCAAGCCTATTCACTGGGGAAGGGACTGCCTCTTCAGCAAATGGTGCTGGGAGAACTAGATATCCATATGCAGGAGAATGAAACTAGATCCATACCTCTCACCATATACTAAAATCAACTCAAAATGGATTAAGGATTTAAATATACACCCTGAAACAAAAAAACTTCTTAAAGAATACATAGGAGAAACACTTCAGGAAATAGGACTGGGCACAGACTTCATGAATACGACACCAAAAGCACAGGCAACCAAAGGAAAAATAAACAAATGGGATTATATCAAACTAAAAAGCTTCTGCACAGCAAAAGAAACAATTAAAAGAGTTAAAAGACAACCAACAGAGTGGGAGAAAATATTTGCAAAATATACATCTGACAAAGGATTAATATCCAGAATATATAAGGAACTCAA
Source organism: Cynocephalus volans (assembly GCF_027409185.1). Classification (NCBI taxonomy): domain Eukaryota; kingdom Metazoa; phylum Chordata; class Mammalia; order Dermoptera; family Cynocephalidae; genus Cynocephalus; species Cynocephalus volans. The sequence goes on from NC_084472.1 coordinate 66,780,938, forward strand.
ACAACTTTACAAGAAGAAAACAAGCAACCCAATTAAAAAATGGGCAAAAGAGCTAAGCAGGCATTTCTCTAAGGAAGATATACAAATGGCCAACAGACATATGAAAAAATGCTCAACATCACTCAGCATCCGGGAAATGCAAATCAAAACCACATTGAGATACCATCTAACCCCAGTTAGGATGGCTAAAATCCAAAAGACTATGAACGATAAATGCTGGCGAGGCTGCGGAGAAAAAGGAACTCTCATACATTGTTGGTGGGACTGCAAAATGGTGCAGCCTCTATGGAAAATGGTATGGAGGTTCCTTAAACAATTGCAAATAGATCTACCATACGACCCAGCCATCCCACTGTTGGGAATATACCCAGAGGAATGGAAATCATCAAGTCGAAGGTATACCTGTTCCCCAATGTTCATCGCAGCACTCTTTACAATAGCCAAGAGTTGGAACCAGCCCAAATGCCCATCATCAGATGAGTGGATACGGAAAATGTGGTACATCTACACAATGGAATACTACTCAGCTATAAAAACGAATGAAATACTGCCATTTGCAACAACATGGATGGACCTCGAGAGAATTATATTAAGTGAAACAAGTCAGGCACAGAAAGAGAAATACCACATGTTCTCACTTATTGGTGGGAGCTAAAAATTAATATATAAATTCACACACACACATACACACATACACACACAAACCGAGGGGGGGGGGAAGAAGATATAACAACCACAATTATTTGAAGTTGATACAACAAGCAAACAGAAAGGACATTGTTGGGGGGGAGGGGGGGAGGGAGAAGGGAGGGAGGTTTTGGTGATGGGGAGCATTAATCAGCTACAATGTATATCGACAAAATAAAATTAAAAAAAAAAAAAATAAAAAAAAAATAAAACTTTTATTAGGAATATCCAGGAATAAATTGTTAATATGGACATCTGTTGAGCATTTAGATGGTAGCTAGGAAAATAAAATTTTAATCGGTAGTTTCCTCAGTATTTAAGACTATATTGCTATCAACATATTTTTCATAAAGAAAGTCATGCACTACTGTCAGTCATATTTATTACACAAAGGAACATTTTAATATAATAATGCAGATGTCTTCATTCTATAAACCCCAATGGTACTTAAAGCTAGGATTTTATTACTCGTGCAGAGGGACAAACACAGCTAGAAACCTGCTATATTCTAACCGAGCTACTGCTGTTGAGGTGTAAATTACAATATAAAGTAATCAGATATGTGTAAAAATGGTAGTCATGGAAGCAGTATCCTGGATTCATAAGATTTCATAAGAAATCAAGAAAAGAATGTATAAACATCAGTGCTCTGCTCTGGGTTTATGAAATTCCAATCCCAAAATATGATAATGCTGTTCTTATAACTTAAGAAAAGGGCTGTCAATCAGCGCTCCCTCCATTATTCTATTCTTCAAATTATCTCCTTTATTCACTACTTATTTCAAAATCAATCATATTAGCCACCCTGCTAATCCCCATCATATACTGAGAATGACCTCATGCTCCAGGTAGTATTATTAGGAAGATATTAAAAACATTGCGAAGATCTCTCCAATGACATTTTGTAACATGCAGCACATTTAGAAACACCAGTTGCAAAATAACAGATTTAAAGGGTGGGAAATTTTTCTGCTTCCAGCTAGAACAAAACAGCAAAACAACTGAAATAAGCCACACTGAAAAATGGAATTCTATAGAGACAGTGATAAATTTGACAATAGACAGTCTTGTTTTCTCCTAATGTATTGCTAGTCCTTATACTTGTATAATCATATTGTGAATTATCCCCTAACAACAACAACAAAAATACTTTAAACAGTACATGTATTATGAGCATTAAAACTGTATCCACAGAAAGAAAAAACAACAAACAAAACACTTTTTTCTTGTTATTCTTGGCAACTGTGTTACAAAATATATAATTTCTGGAGCAGCCTATTTAGTAAAACATATACCCCTATATTACTAAAATGAACAAGAGTAAAAGAATGCGGCACATACCTTAATGTTATAAATTGCCTCTAATAATCCTTTACAAAGTTTAGATTTGCTATGTGTTGTATATTTGGAGAAAATCTGTGTGATTGTACCTTTGTAAAATATGTTTCTTAATATACAAGAACCTTCGTAGTCAGTCAGTTTTTAAATGAATACCAGCTCTGTAATATATTGCATGGGAGACCTGGGCCAAGTTAAGATATCTGAGCTTCAATTCATTTATAAAGTAAAGATAATTTTAGCAAACTAATTGGATTGCTGAGAAGAAAACATGAGCTGATTATACATAAAGAGTATAGTAACATGAGTGGAACATAGAATGCATCTAATAATTGCTAATATTATGTTATTAGTGTTAATTATAATTATTTTAATCTGATTATTTTTATTGCTATGGGGAAAACCCAACATTTATCAAAATTGTAAACAAAAGCTATGTATAGTAATTATAGGTGGCTATATTTCTTCTAAGAGTTTCTCTTGTATTTATATTTTTTATTAAAATTGTACAATTTATAAGCAGAAAAAGGGCTTTTAAAATAGTTGAGGGATCAATATTTTGTGGTTTATATTCTTGCCTCCATAAAATACATACTTATGAATTTTACATTATAAATGGCTTCCAGTAAAGAATAACTTTTCTTTATTTTAATCTGAGACTACCACTGTGAAAATATGCCTTTGTTAATCAGAGCCCTCATCTAGCAAATGAATGCATGACATTGATACTTACTAGGTGCAACTATTTCTTTTTTTTTTCTTTTTTTTTTTTTTTTTTTTGTCGTTTTTTCGTGACCGGCACTCAGCCAGTGAGTGCACCGGTCAGTCCTATATAGGATCCGAACCCGCGGCAGGAGCGTCCCCGCGCTGCCAGCGCAGCACTCTACCAAGTGCGCCACGGGCTCAGCCCCTGCAACTATTTCTAAATAAGAAGAGCAAACACTCACCTGGTGCTTACTATGTACCACGTACTAAGTGTTTTCCATAGTTCTCCCAAAAACCTTACAAAGTCGATACTTCCATCATCTACTACACAGTCCGATTAGGAAATTTACCTAAAATCACAGAACTATGAAGTGGCAAAATGGGGATTTGAACTCAAGAAATGGAACTCCTGAGCTTGTGCTTGTATCCCCTTCAGTGCACAGGCTTTCTGAGTAGTGGATACCATGAATCATGAAGATTGTGACTATTTCAGAACAGTCAGCAGCACTCTTGCTCCTTTCCCTCTAGTCTCAGGAAGAGTTTGTATACAAGAGAAGTTAAATATCCTGTAGTTATGCCGATGGGTATTACAGTTTATGTCAATTCCCAAAATAACATCACATGCCTAATTGTATTAAATGATATATCTTAGAGAACTTTGCCATTCACTCCAGTGTGTGCGTATTTGTGTATGTATTAAGCAAAATAATGATGAGAAAGTATAATACGCAATTATTGATAAAGCTGAAACAACTCCAAAATTGGGGGCATCGAGAAACAGTAGGATACCCTAATAGTGTGTAAAATGTTACTATAAACTTTCATTTGTTTAGATAGAAAATATGTTAATATTATCATGTCTTTAAATATTTTTTACAAGTATTCCCAAAAATGTTTTGAAACATAGTGTCAAAATAATTGTCATCCCAAAGTTAGAAATTTATTCAAAGACAAGAAATTGTATTTATTATTTACTACTTTTTTTGCACAGTGCTCTATTCTCAAAGCAATACAAAGATGCATAAATGTTCTTCCCTTTGTAAAGAGGTTACAAAGATGAAAGGTAGTACAACTTCCTATACAGATAATAGCATGGCATACTTTTGGTGGTGAAGATACTGAGTTCATTGTATGAGACATCAGGGTCAGGGGAAAGGAACAGGCTATAATGAAATAGTAGCTTGAAGAATTATTTTGAAGATGAGGGACATGTTGGGAGGCAGGACTATAAAGGAGAGAGGGTGAGTATGCAACTAAGAAAAACAATAATGAATTAATAAATAGAGGACGAAGGTTCCATCAGAAGAATTAAACGAAGAACTCAGAGAAACTGATGTTAGAAACAGGAGGAGATGAGATGTATAAATAGGTTGAGACGTACATAGGAGCAAAAATTGGGAAAGAATAAAGATGCAGAGAAGTTTTAAATAAAGATATAGGTAAACAATTTTCTTGTTCTCTCTTGATTTGAGAAAAATAAAGAAATTAAAGTGAGTGGGAGTGGAGTGGGATTGCCATTTAAGGATCTCGATGCTTAGAACAGCAACTTGGAAATGTTACATAGAAATTGTTCAACCCAGATGAGGTTTGATAAAGATTCATTCATATGAACCTTCCATGACTCAACCACAACAGCAATATAAGGTCATGGCTCATTGGAATTCTATAAGAGGACATCTGCTTAAATTCTGGATTTACTGCTACTTGACTATGTGAATTTATCCAAGATACTTAAAATTCTCAGAGATGTGTCTATTAATTGAAGAAATAAGCATGTTGTGAAGATGAGGTCAGGCCATATATAGGCATTATAGTTTGAACACACACACACACACACACACACACACACACACACACACACACTGCTGCATTCCAAAGTTAGTTACTTTCATGTTACATTCAAGAAAGAATAGCGTGGGAACAAAGAAAATGGACAGTCAAGTTCCCCAGCACTGATAGCTGACAAGACAGGAACAGGAGAAAGAAAGCACGAAAGACATTGTATGGAAGTAAGGCATGATGAGAAGGCAAAAGAAGCTAGAAAATGGGAATGAATTTAGAAGATAGATACTGGCTGAGAAACTTCAGACATGGAGAGAACAAAAGAAAGAGGAAATTGGAGATGTGAAAAAGAACTGGAAATTGGTGTTAAAATGGGGAATTTCAGGGTTTCAAGAATGCTTTCAAGTGGAGCGCAGTTAGGTGATGATTAAATAAGTGATTGAAGTGGACATGGATGGAGATTGAAAAGGAGAAAGTAACAAATCTGCTAACCTGGGCTGCAGATTAACAATGGATGTTTTTCCTTAGTCTGTCCCTACAATAACAACTAGTATTTGTGGTATTTGAATGCTTCAGTTTATGAGGCCAGTTTTTTGTTTTTTTTTTTAATTCTTGACTTTATATGTTTTCATTTGGTCACTACACCTTGTGGGGTGCATGCTGTTGGAATGCTCTGTTGGAAAAAAAGCAAAGCTTAGAGATGTTCAAATAATCGCCCAAATTTGGAATGCCAGCCTATACCAGATCAAACGCTTAGACTTAGAAATCTAATCTTCGAATGCTATAGTATTTCCACCTATTACTACATCTTATTTAAAATAACTTCAAATTCTGCATGAGAACATGTTTTCTTCCAAAGCAGGGGAAAAAATAAGGAAAAGGATGAGGAAACGTATAAAATTAGAAAAATTATTAAACACTTTCACATAATACCCATAAATTTACGTAGACTGAGTCAAAATACACAGGTAATATTAGAGTTTATTATGCACAGTGTCCTTCAAGAGATAAGGAGGTTGTAGCAATTTTTCAGGAACTCCAGTATTCATGGCAGAGCAACTCTTTGCTCTATGAGAATGTGATCAATGAACAATTTGCCCTACTGAGCAAATGTTACAGTTCCAGAACCAAATTCATCTTTAGTTAGCATTTTAATATTGACCATTGTTATGTTTAGATGGCAATATATCACCAAAAATTTTGACAAAGAATATTTTTTACAGTTTGATGTTTACTTGATATATATTTATTATTGGCTGACAATCAGTAATTTTTGACAAGTTTTTATTAAAAACATAATTTAAGGTGAGGTAACCATGAAATACCCTGGTTGTCTTCATTAAATATCTTTCTTTTCCATCCCTATTTCTTTCTCAGCGTTTGAATAAGAATACCATATCGTCAATATGTGATAAAGTTTCTTTAAAAAATACGTTTGTGTTAGGTTCATTTCTTCCTGTCTATGATTACATCATGTCCTAAATTAGGTCTTATGAAAGTTTTCAAATCTCTTGTCATATTAAAAGATAAACTTATTAAATAAAAAGTATTCTAAGCTTGTACATAACTATGTCAATAAATTCTGTTACATATAGTCATTTTGAGTCACTAATTCAATCACTGGAGTGAATAAAGCAAAAAAACCCGAACTGTTGTCTAAAATAAAGCTACGGGATAAAATTTCTCAAAATTGCTACTAGCTGAAGAGAACAGGAAAAGAACAAAAAACAAAACAAAACAAAACAAAAAAACTCCCAATATTTAAACATAATATATTAAAAAGCAGAGATGTGTTTTTCTAACCCATTTTATAATCTTTCTTAAGGATTTAAATTATGCCAACTTATTTTAACCCACTTTTCCTTTCCTATATAGTATGTCATTGTAACAAAGATGTCAACCAGGATTTTCCCAATTCATTGAGAATTATTAAATTTATCTCAATCTTAACACTTTTGATCTATATAATTCCTCTTTTCTAAAACTTCTGAAAAGCTAACTTCCTGTCCTTTATCATATGAGGAAGCCTGTAAATGGAGTTTGAATATCCTACAATGCCCTCGGATAGTCAGCTCAACATATTCATAGGTAATTGCTGGCTGAGGCAGCGTATCTTGTTTTTGACATGTGTACTATTTGAATGATATATGAATGTACCTATGACCTAATTTTTTAAGTGATGTGTGTGCGTAGTTGTTATGTTTCTCTGTGTGTTTAGAAATGATTTGTGACAGAAGAGATGATTAGTATACAAGCAAAAATAAGCTATGGAGAAAATTTGTAAGAAGGAAAAAGAAATAGAGTTCCTTACACTGTTTTTTCTCATTTGTATCTCTTCTTTGTAGTGTGGAGTTTTATAAATCCTTTGCTTTCTCCTCAAATTTCTTAAAACGGACCATAATTACTTTAAGGAATTCCATCACTAATAAGTAGCAGTGGATTATAAAAGACAAACAAAAATTAGCATTTGGAAAGGACTCTCTAAGCTCAATTCTCTTGCACTCTGCCTTTGCCCTCTTTCTTCTAGATACTGAGCAATGGAAAAGTTGTTAAGGAGATATTAGGGAAGGATTGGTCAGCAGAAAATAAACCGAGATAGTGTTTCTACTGCAGCACATTCTGCATCTACTTTGCACTGTTTTGGTTTGTAGTTCTTCTTTGTTTTGTTTTGCTTTGTTTTGTTCTGTCTTCTTTCTTTGAAGGTCCTCTCAGTATTAACTTCAGACTTTACTTGCATAGCTCACTACCTTTTCGTAATGGAAGAAATGCAAATAATCTTGTACGACTAATACAATATTTTGCTGCCATTTTTTCCAGGTTTCTCACTGCTTTTCTTTTATTTCCCCTAAAACAGTGATAATTTTACTTGGGAAAAAAAATGGCAAACAAACCCTGTTTTTATAAAGTTTTGATAAACCCCTACCAGTCATACTGACCTCTCTCCAGGGCTCAATTGCACACACTGACTTTCCCAAGCTTAATCACACACTGGCCTGGGTTTCACTTAACTCTCTCCATTGTACTTATTTTGTCTTAAAAAGGTAAAGACTATTATACCTTAACCATCTATTCTAGTCCCTTCAGCAACTATCAGCGATATATACATTTCGATTAAATAAATTTCATTGCATCATATGCTTACTTTTTATAGACTATGGCAAATGAAAAACATTTTCAATGTGATTCTCACTGATCTTTCTCTCACCCATAGGCTGCAATAAATGCACGGTGACAGAGAGAACCAAAGCTGAGAAAGCTCCCTGTTTACCCATCAAAATTCTAAACAACTCATGAGCAAAATTGTTGAAATAAACAGAAGTTTTAGCTTGATAATATATAACTTTCTTTTATGATCCTATTGTCTATAATAACTTTGTTATCCAATTCTTTCCTGTTCCTTCTCAATTCTTTCTCAAATTTAGGAAAGAAAGTATGCCTGCATTTTTTCTAATATATTCTAAGAGGTTAGTAGTCAGTTATCCTCTCTTATTTAAACTTTCCTCATTGAATTGATCAGCTGTATGTGACATAATATATGTAAAACATTATGTATAATAATTAACAAATTGGTGGCTATAATTAAATGTTTTAGCATAATTTATTTTATAGTAAGCATATTAGTGTGTTCTATAATGCCAGTTTACTGAAACTTTATACATAAAAAGGGAGATTGAGCTGGCTCCAGTTTAATTCTCTTTCTTATGGCTATAGTATAATTCTGTCTCTTGTGACTAAAGGCCAGATTACTGGTTTGAAGTGAAAAGAATAGTAAATTAGTAGTTTATACTTTAATATATAAATAGAATAAATAAATAAAAACAATAAAATAGCATAGCCATAGTCTTTAGTAACAAATTATTCTGATAAACAAAATAGGCATTTATAAAATATATGGAAGAAGATTCCAAGTGATGACCATTAGAATGGGTGTATTATAAGAAAACACTGAATTGTACAATGTTTTTTGTGAAGGCCCTTCATATTTTCTGCAATTCCTCAGTATAAACATCATGAATCAATTTACAATGTATTGTTTTAGGTAAAAAATTGATAACTTGATTTATAATTGAGTCAAGAGTGTCTTGTTAAAATTTATGATTAGCATACTTAGGTATGAAGCAAAATAATTAAAGAAATGCATTTTGTCAAAATATACTATTTAAAGAACCATATCATTTTCAAGAAAGACTACAGTCAAAAACTCCAATATTGAGAAATATTCAAAACCTGGGGAGATGACGAAATATTATTTTACACATGAAAGTTTTGAAATACTGACTTTATTAAATGTTATCCAACATACTCATGTACAAACTGAATATGTATTGGGTTTTTAACATTGATATTTATTAATTTTATTCTGAATTCACACATGAGTTGCTCTGGGTCAGAGACAGATGTATTAGTAAGTGCATTGTGCACCCCCCTACCCCTGCCTTACCTGTCAAACTTATCCCTGGGCCATGACAGCAGGTCAGCAACCTATGTGAGCAGTAAGGCACTCCACAGGTGAGGGACAAGGAGGAATGATTTTTCCCTGCTTACAGAGGGGACTGATGCAATTGTCCCTCTCCCATCCTGGGTATCCATGGAAATGTCATGGGTCTGAATTCTAACTCCGTACCTTTGGTAGGTAAATAAAATCTCTTTACAATCCAGATAGCTCCAAGTGACTCTGCTTTTAAGAAGACCTAAAGGTGTCTTCAAGTTCTAGAGTGGCATTTCTTTCAAGCTTTAAATACCTGGAATGAAAGTGCTCTGTTCTCAGGTCTCCTGGGACCTAGTTCAGGCAGTAAACATTTGGCCCTCGCATCCAGGATAAAAAGAGTTTTATTATCCTTTACTTTCAGGATCAGAGCAATTAACTATACAAATAGCTATAGACTTAGTTCTTTTAGTAAATGAAGAGCCTCAAGAGGCTAAAGATTTTATAGAATCACTGAGAAACACAGGGACGTTTTATTTTTCCACAATATGCCTCAATATTAACTAATTCTATTTAAAGGATCTAATGACCTAAAGAAATAATGAGTGATAGATCTTAATTTAAAGTATTTTATACATAAACAACAAAGTCAGTTAAATATAAGAGGTATTCAACTTTCACACACAAAAAAAGTGGTCAGTTCACACATTTTTTAACATTTAGCAAGCATATTTTAAAATCATACTAATGTCAAATAATATACCAGCTTTGAAACATTACTGTAAATTTTCTCAAGTAAAATAGGTACTCCCTTTTTATTTGTTTATTCATTGCAAATCTATAATTTTTAAAGAAAGAACAAAAATAACTATGTAAGGAATACAATCTAAGAACAGTGTGTTTTGTTGTGCTTTCTATGTTAATGAGAACAAATTTGGGGGTCACAGAATAATAATTTAAACATATGCTATTACAGATATACTGAGGGCTCTTCTGTGTTCAGGGTTCCTCCATATTTCTTTATTTGCTATAGCAATGCAAATTGCCAATGATATGTTAACAGAGATCAATCATTTGGAAGATTCACAGTTTGAAGTCATGTGGTTCATCCAATAAGTCTCTCATTAATTTCAAACTCTTAAGACCTAAAACTATACTTTTGTCCATTTTATGAGATTTTTGTCATTAGAGATAATATATGTGGTGCAACTGCACAGTGTCTGGTATATCATTAACACATAATAAATTGTACCATTAGTTGTTAGAGTATTGTTTGTTCATGTCCTTTGCAAATGGGGATGGGAGAGTAAAGCCTTGTGCAGAAAAGGAAGGTTTCTTTGTGGAAAAGCATAGCTCAGGGCCCTAATGATACATCTTCTAATTAGGTGAGTGACTAACACCTCATGACACTAAGCCTTGTCTACCTAAGTGTTAAATTAATTAAAAAGGGGGAGGGGGGCAGTTTTCTTACATAGTAAGGTAAGATAAGAAAAATATATATATTTTAGAATTACCTCATGCTAAAATTATCCTTTGTTGCTGAGTATGATGTAGAAAATAACCTGTGCATTCCAGTACTGTACATATCTAAAAACAAGATCAGTGAAGTCATCTAATGAATACAGATGCCATATGTTCGTCCTATTAACCTCACAATTGCCTATGACACTGCACCTTTGCCATTTAACATGCATCTTTTTCTTTATTATACCGTAGACTGTCCTCCTGACTCCTGATCTCATGTAATCAACCTAGAAATGAATGTTTAAAAATCCAAAGGTTTTTTAGGGGATTTCCTGTTAATTGGCAAGATAAGCATTTGCAAGGAATTTGTTGTTTTGTCTTAAAGTCTAACCATCAACCCCAAAACACAGATTGTGACTCTCAAATATGGAATTAAACGTGGAAATATTTGAACATGTCTTTGAAGCTCATTGAAATGCTTGCTACACTCTCTTTTTATCCACAGGGGTAGCTGTAAGACAATCGGTTTAAATGCTTTTAGAGGAAATTATGAATTGTTCAGGTGGAGGACAACATAATAAGGCATGATCCACTGCAGATCTGGGCATTATACTGACACATCTGTCATTAGAGCTAGAGGAATTCTACAGATCATCTCACACATTGACATTGCTCATTTCCATATTACCCACATCTTTTTAAAAAGGTGTAGGAGGGAGGTTTACTTTTATTAAGTGGAATTTCAGAGTTCTAGAGATGAAACATTTGCTGGTCCTAGTTCACCAGTTGCTCCAAAAAATGTTAAGAAAAAGAAAGTCCTGACAGTTGGTCCTACCTGAGATTCCTGTTAGCAGCTCAGCAAAACTTCAAAGCAAGGAGTGCTACTCCTGCCTAAGTAAACCCCTTCAGTGAGGAGTTGAGCCACTGTAGGAGGTTCAAGGGCACTGGGGGCTGATCAAGGAAAATGATATGAGGAAGTAACACAAGCTTTATGAGGAGCGGCTTGAACAGAGTTGCAGGAGAGGGGAAGTCCCCTACAGCAAGAGACTAAGCAAGAGACATAGGGCAAGGGAGTAACCATGCAGAGCGGGGACAAGGGAACTCATGGGAGAGGGGATGGGATTTATGTGTCTAGATGCTGTTGCTCAGCAGCACAGTGGAGTCTCTAAGGGTCAGAGGGTTGAAAGAACAGGAGCTGCTTGGATCTGATATCCACAAGACTATCTTATCAATGGCCTGCAGATGTTGGGTGCATTTGACAGCTAGGCAACGCAGGGAGGCACTAAATGGCAAAAAATCTGATTGTGCTAGTTTTGAACAATTAAAATTATAAAAAATGAGCTTAATGCCTGAGGTCTTTTGAGCTTTGAGCCTGCTGTGATAATACAAGAAAACCTAGGGGCCACTATACCTAGGCCCTGTGGGTGCATTTGCATACCATGTCACTTTCTCAAAACAAAGAGGATAGCAGTCCTCAGTGCCACATCCTGAATTTGAGAACTTCTCCAGAATGATAAAAGTGATAAAAATAAAGCTTCAATAATCACGAGATTAATACAAGTTGACGTTGGAGAATCATTAACATTCATTATTTCAGAAATTAATTGCCTTGTCCTTGACTAAGTGTTTGAAAGAAACATCTCTCACATATGGTTATTCTTAGCTTATTTGGTGACCATTGTGTGTAGACTCACATCTGCCAGCTCACACTTACTAGTTTATTTGCTGTTCAATATGTTTTCCCTTTATTATTTCCTTTTGTAGTGTCTCCAGAGCCATTTTCCTCTTTCTTGGTCTGTCTTCTTTTAAATTTCTCTTTATATGAAATCTCTGGAAGAGTTTTGCTCTCCCTCCTCACCATCATTCAAAAGCTGATCAGCAGAGACATTAAGATTTCCTTTCTGCTTCTAAAAGCACAGGTGATTGTCTTAACTGGACAGACAAACTACGGCTCCCACCTTACACGTCCTTCCTGCCTCTCCCTGTCTAGGCATCATCTATGAGCTAAGACACCTTGCTTTATCCAAAAACTTAGTTATTACTCTTTCTAAAACTGAAAAGTTCTTATTTATACTTTGGCAGTGAGTCAAACACTATAATTCTTAACTAGCATTTCCATTGTGTATTTCATATAAGTAAGGAAATATATGTAAAGTGGAATGAAAATCAACTACAATGTATTTTGCGAAGTAAAAGAAAAGAAAAATATCTACTAAAAAAAAAAAAAAACTTAAAATATCTTTCGTACTGGCCTTTTTGTGTCCTATGTAGTATTATAGCATAGTGAGCTCTTCTTGTTGATTCACTCAACAGGGTTATTTAGTCATATGGAGCCACTAGCTGAGGGCCATTTTTCTAGAAAGGTAGGTTGATAGTAACATTTGCAGGAGCCCTGCCCTCACAAACAAAAATGGATTTGTTTTTTTCTCCATTAACCGCAGTCCAGAATGCCTTCACCAACCACTTGAAACAAAACCAGAAGTGAGATGTTTATCTCCTTTAGCAACCAGAAATCTCCTGAGTATAAGTGGTAATTTACTTTCCCTCTGTCAAAAGTCAGTTATTAAACAAAACTCTATCAGACTTAAGGGTGATGAATATACCATTATAAAAGGAGACCACAATATCAGCCAATGGAGTTTACCTTTGCCCCAGTCCAGTACAGAATAGAGCTGCATCTCTTTTGATAAGTTTGAGATGAAGATTTCAGTGTTTTGTTTTATTTTGCTACTTTTTCCACTTGATATCAATTACTTGTCCTAAATGGAGTTCAAGGAAGGCAGTGCCTATGGACTCTATCAGGACCAGGAAAATAAGTATACAAGGAGAGGGAAAGTTTGTTTTTTTTTTTCATTTGTTATCAAAGGTTGTGGATTTTCACAATATACTGTATATTACTGAAATCAATGGTAAAAATAACGCCTTTTAAATCTGAAAGATAAACTCCGTTTAATTACCTAGTTTTTTTTTACTTTGTTTTGTGTGGCATATAACATAAAGCAAATATATTTCACAGCGCCTAGTTCCCTGTAGCTTCGGGTTTAGTCTAACCTTTTGAAATTACATACAGAAATGTTAACCTTGCAAAAGACAGGAAATATTCCCCAGGCTAGTCTCTGTTGTAAGATGGGGAGTTGTGGCACAGCAAAGTTGCTGGCTCAAGGACAGACAAGTTACTGATTGATATGTAAAGATACTGGGAAATTGATGTAGAGAAAAACAGTGTTTGCTAAGATCAAGCTTTTGTTGTTGGATTGACTTAACCTTTGGCAAATTGCATTATGAAATGTCACCTTGCTTGTTTTACTGAATGTTACCAGCCTCTACTGTTAAACTATAATTGGCCATAATTCCACCTATGTTCTCTTCCTGTAACTTCCTGGTCTGGAGAATAAATGTGGGGCAAGAACCCCAGTTCATGGTTAATTTCTCAAAAGGAAGGAATGCCTCTCTCTTGAGGGTTCCAGAGAATTAATCCCTTCGGGTCTCTCACTGCTCAGAAGAGGTGTGCTTTGAATAATCCTTTTTGCGGCTCTATCACCCAGGGGGAAGACAGGTGACAAATCCGTGGGAGGCAAAGCAACAGTTTTGGTACTTTATACATTTGTTTTGTAAATAACTATAAAAATGTTACAATAATACCATTTTCCATAGAGGCTGCACCATTTTGCAGTCCCACCAACAATGTATGAGAGTTCCTTTTTCTCCGCAGCCTCGCCAGCATTTATCGTTCATAGTCTTTTGGATTTTAGCCATCCTAACTGGGGTTAGATGGTATCTCAATGTGGTTTTGATTTGCATTTCCCGGATGCTGAGTGATGTTGAGCATTTTTTCATATGTCTGTTGGCCATTTGTATATCTTCCTTAGAGAAATGCCTACTTAGCTCTTTTGCCCATTTTTTAATCGGGTTGCTTGTTTTCTTCTTGTACAGTTGTTTGAGTTCCTTATATATTCTGGATATTAATCCTTTGTCAGATATATATTTTGCAAATATTTTCTCCCACTCTGTTGGAGGTTCCTCAAACAATTGCAGATAGATCTACCATACGACCCAGCTATCCCACTGTTGGGAATATACCCAGACGAATGGAAATCATCAAGTCGAAGGTATACCTGTTTCCCAATGTTTATCGCAGCACTCTTTACAATAGCCAAGAGTTGGAACCAGCCCAAATGCCCATCATCGGATGAGTGGATACGGAAAATGTGGTACATCTACACAATGGAATACTACTCAGCTATAAAACGAGTGAAATACTGCCATTTGCAACAACATGGATGGACCTTGAGAGAATTATATTAAGTGAAACAAGTCAGGCACAGAAAGAGAAATACCACATGTTCTCACTTATTGGTGGGAGCTAAAAATTAATATATAAATTCACACACACACACACACACACAAACCGGGGGGGGGGGGAGAAGATATAACAACCACAATTATTTGAAGTTGATACAACAAGCAAACAGAAAGGACATTGTTGGGGGGGAGGGGGGGAGGGAGAAGGGAGGGAGGTTTTGGTGATGGGGAGCAATAATCAGCCACAATGTATATCGACAAAATAAAATTTAAAAAAAAAAATGTTACAATAATATTATTGCATAATTATTATAAGTAAGTAATATCTTAGTCCATTCTGGCTACTATCACGAATACATCTTAGAATTGGAAATTTATAAATAACAGAAATTTATTGCTCACAGTTCTGTGGGCTTGGAATTTCAAGATCAAGGTATCAGCAGTTTTGGTGTTTGGAGATGGCTGGTTCCTCATAGACAAGAGGGCACCTTCTGGTTGTGTCCTTACATGGCAGAAGAGGCAAACAGTTCCCAGAGGCCTCATTTATAAGGGCACGAATCTCATTTATGAAGGCTCTGCCCTCATAACATAATTATCTCCTAAAAGAATATTATTACATTGGAGATTAAATTTTGCCATATAAATTTGGGGGAGAAACAAACATTCAGACCATGGCAACTAACTATTATTTCTATTATAATAATATAAGTATATAATTGTTATAATTATATAGTAGTTCTAGTAATAATGTTAATAATGGCATTCCACCAAAGTAGAAAACTTGATTTATATTATTGTCTGTATTATTTTAGTTATGAAGTGATGAACTGTTTCCTTAATTTGTATGTTGTTTGTTAAGCAGAAGGGATTTATACATCAATAAGATTTTTTTTTCATTTAAGCAAAACAATCACAACATAGATAGTGGAAAATGCCAAAAAAACCCACCCTCAGAAAGATGTAGTTTGTGATGATGACAAATCATAGTTTTAAAACAGAGAGAAAGTGGGCATGCTTGTCTTGTTCCCCTTCTTAAGGGAAAAGCTTTCAACTTTTCTGCATTCATGATGATATTGGCAGTGGGTTTGTCATATATGGTTTTTTTTGTGTTGATACTTTCCTTCTATAACTAATTTGCTGAGAGTCATTACCATGAACGGATGTTGAATTTTGTCAAATGCTCTTTCAGAATCTATTAGTGGGAGAATATAATTGCAAAATATGCATCTGACAAAGGATTAATATACAGAATATACAAGGAACTCAAACAATTTAGCAGTGAAAAAACAAGTAAACCAATTAAAAAATGGGCAAAGGAGCTAAACAGACACTTCTCAAAGGAAGATATATGAATGGCCAACAGACACATGAAAAAATGCTCAACATCACTCAGCATCCAGGAAATGCAAACCAAAACCACACTGAGATATCATCTCACCCCTGTTAAACTGGCTATTATTAAAAAGACAGAGAATAACAAGTGCACAAATGTTCAGTGTCACAAATCACGAGGGAAATGCACATCAAAATCATGGTGAGATATCTGACCCTAGTTAAAATATATATTATTAAAAAGACAAAAAATAACGAATGCTATAGCAGATGCAAAGAAATGGGAAATTTTATACACTGCAACCAGAGACACAACGCTTGCTGAAGATCGAGACTGAATCAGAACATCAGAGAACACCGTCCCCAACTCCCCATCACTAGGCTACCAGCATCAGGTAACAAGGAAAAGCAGTTGACTGCTGGACCAGCAGCATAGAGGAAGACCCTCTCTGAGGCATAGCATGAAATGAGGAAGCCAGGATGGAGGCAAGTCTTCTGACAAAATGACTCTCACTTTAAACACGAACTTACACTGGAGGAGTTTGAAGTCTGTGGTGTACTTAGGGCAAACATAGCAACAATAAATCCCAAAGACAGCTTAACTCTCCATAAAATTGACTCAAAGCCCCACAACTAAGGACTAACAGAAGGAAGACCTGCCTATCTTTGGGCATAAAAGTTATTTGCCTGAGTCTCTACTGTCCTGTAAAAGATGTCTTCCTTTCACCAAAAATTTACAAGGCATTAAAAAAACAAACAAACAAAGAAAACACAAAGAATAAAAATAATAAATAAATAAATAAGCTGTCAAGAGGTAAAATAATCAGTAGAACCAGATCCAGATTTAACACAGATGAAGCAAGTTTAAAAATCTATGATGTGTACAAGATTCTCATGGAAAAGGTGGACAACATGATATATCATATGGGTGATTTTATCAGAGATGAAATTATTGTATAATAAAATATCAAATGAAAATTTTAGAAACAAAATACAGTAAGAGATGAAAAATGGCTTCTATGGGCTCATCAGTTGACTTAACACAGCCAAGATAAGAATCACAAATTTGAAGATATATTACCAAACATTACCAAGAATTAGAACACGGAGAAAAAAAAAGTGTGAACACAATCACAGAAAAATAGACACACAGAAAAAAGAAAGAAAACAAATATGACTAAGATACATGAAATTGGAATAACATAAGGAGATAAAAGAGAAATAATGGGAAAAATATTTGAAGAAACAATGACTGAAAATTTTCAAAAATGAATGATAAATATAAAACCACAGATACAAGTAGCTCAGAAAACACCAAGAAAAAAAAAAATGCACAGCTATTTACATAAAATTCAAATGGCTAAAAAGCAAAGAAAAAAATTTTAAAGGTAGATAAAAAGAAATATTGTGAACACAGGAACAAAAATAAAAGTTACAACCGACTTCTCATAATAAACCATATAAGCCAGGAGACAACGTAGTGACATCTTCAAAATGCTGGAAAATCATACAATGTTATCAGTCTAAATTCTATACCCAGTGAAAGGATGTTTCAAAATACAGAAGAAATAAGGTCTCATGGTGAAGATATACTTTGTCAGCAGAATTCATTGCTAGAGACCTACACTACAATAAATGTTAGAGGAAGATGACTGCAGAGGGAATATGAAACCGGATGGAAACTAGGATCCACAGGAACAAGTGAGGAGTGTGGGAAATGAGATAAATTATAGTAATTTTAACATTGATTTTTTTCTTGCTTTTGATTATCCTAACTGGTGACTCACTATCCAAAGTAAATATAGTAGCAATGTATTTTGTATTTATAACATATGTAAAAGTAAAATGTATGACAAGGTAGCTAAAAATGGGAGACAGAAATTGAGAGTCAATGTTGCAATATCCTTAAACTATACAATAAATAGTATGAGATATTATAAAATTATTCAAAGGTAAAATTTGATTAATTAAAGTTGTATATTTTATTGCTGAAAGTAGATTTTATACTTTATCATGACAAAAAGTAAGTATGTGAGGCAATAGATATGTTAATTAGCTTGATTTAACCATTTTACAATGTACACATATATCAAAGCATCACATGGTAAGCTATAAATAAATATTGTTTCTATTCGTCAGCTGTACCTTAATAAAAAAGGTGCATATTTTAAACCATTGGGAAATCACTAAAAGCAATTTTTAAAAGAGTTATATGTCATAACCCAAAAGTAGAGATAAAATGAGATAATAAAAAGTACTCAAGCAAAAACAAAGCAGAAATAAATTTTAAAAGAAACAAATAGCTAAAATAAATAGAAAATTCATAGCAATATGCTACATTTTAATCCAACCATATCAATAATAACAATTAATATAAATGTTCTAAGATCACTGATTATAAAACAGAGATTGTAAGTTTGGGGGAAAAAACATCCAAATCCCAACTATTTACTGACTACAAAAAACAAACACACAAACAAAAAACTACATTAAATATAAAGGCATAAATGGGTTAAAATAAAACTGTAGAAGAAATATATTATTCAAACACTAATCAAAAGAAAGTAGGTGTAGCTATTTCAAAGCACTCTTCTTAAGAAAGACCATTGCCTGGGATAAACAGAGACATTATCTAATGATTAAAGAGCCAATTCTCCAAGAAGACATATTAATCTTAAATACGTATGTACAGAGCTTCAAAATACATAAAAATAAAAATAGACTGAATGGAAAAATAGGAACTAAAATAGCCAAAAATTTTGAAAAGAAACAGAATTGTAATGGTGCAAACTTCTTGATATCTAGACCTAGTCTAAAGCTATAGCAGTCAAGACATTTCAGTATTAGAAACATTTCAGACTTGTAGATTAGTGAAATAGAATAGAAAGTCCAGAAGTAGATTCACAGATACTCAATTAATTGTCAACAAAGATACCAGGGATATTTAATGGAGAAAGCATAGTCTTTTCAACAAATGTCACAGGATGTAACAGATATTCATGTACAACAAGAAAAAAAATCTATCTATAGCTTCACACTGTACAAAAATTAACTTAACATAAAACATAGAAATTGCTGTGTCTAAAAATATATAAAACCTAGCTTTGTAGAGAAAAAAAGAAGACAGACTCAAATTTTTGGTCTTGCTGATTTTCATTATGTAAAGAACATGGACATGGCTGATCTCAAGGTAAAAATGTGACATAAAAAAATACACAAAAGTTTTAGGTACTAACAATTGACTCTCAAAAGCTAATATGAGCTGGCTGGGTGGAGAACACCATTGACTCCTAAATGTGAAATTTAAACTATGAATAATTCAGAAGAATCCAAAGAAGAAAATCCTTGTGACCCTGGAAGAGGTAAAAAAATAAATAAATAAAATAAATTCTTAAATACAACACCAAAAATATGATCCATAAAATTGAAAAAAATGTGATACACTGGGCTTCATCAAAATTTAAAATGTCTGCTCCTTGTAAAAAACACTAAGAGAATGCAAAAACAAGCCACTGACTGGAAGAATTATTTCTAAGTCACATAGCTTATAAAGAATTTGTATCCAGCATATAAAAGACTCACAGAACTCAATAATAAAAATAAGTAAACATAATGGGCTAAAGGATTTGAACAGACCCTTTACCAAGGAAGATATACAGACAACAAATAAGCACACGAACTGATGTTCAACCTCAGTAATCATTATGAAAATGCAAATTAAAGCCACAATGAGTTAAAGACATGATTCATTCATTAGACACTAGTATATATCTATTAGAATGGGGGAAAACCGTCAATATAAGGTGCTGGTGCGTTTGCAGAGCCTCTTCATGATTGCTGGTAGAAATGCAAACTTGTGTAGCTACTTTGGAAACCAGTTGGGAATAAATTTGACTGGGTTCTGAATAAGTGAACTACCAATCTCACTCATAGGAACTTACTCAAATGAAAACTTATGTTCAAACAAAACCTGGACATGATTATTTATAGTGACTATATTTGTGATTGTCAAAAATAGAATACAGTAATATACTACTTAGCAATTAAAAACGATGAATACTGATACACTCACTAGTATAGATGAACCTTAAAATGCAAGGTGAAAGAAGCCACACACACAAAAGACTACATGCTATAAGACTCCATTAATATGATATTCTAGAACATTTGGAAAAACTATAAGACGGTAAAGAGTTTAGTGGTTTCCAGAAACCATGCATGAAGGAAAAGGGTGACTATATAGTGACATAGAGGAATTTTTAGGAGTGATGGAACTATTCTATGTCCTGTTGGCGGGGCTGGCTTGATTATACAACTGTATCAAAACTCACAGGATTATACCCTAAAAAAGTGGGTTTTACTGTATGTAAGTCATGTCTTAAAAATGACAAGAGTTTCAAAATGATCTATGAGTTTTTTTTAAAGTCAACAAAACAAACATAACCCCCAATTAACCACTGAAAATATAAATCACATTCGTTTAAGAAAAAGATTATAGCTTATGTACTGCCCTACAAATTGTTTTAGAAATAAGAATAAATTTGTGTTTCTCATAATATTGCTATTTCTTCTTTGAAAACAACATATGCCACACATGAGAAATTATGGCAAGCTAAAAACAAATGACTGCTCTTTGGGCATGTTTTATGACTCTACAACAAATCAGTGCTCCATTGTGACACCATTTAATGATTACACAAGGAACTATAGAATGATGTGTGAAGGCAGAAAATCATAAATGTTAAAATTAGGTAATCCAGTGTATAAAAATTCCCATTTCTTTGCATCTGCTATAGCATTCGTTATTTTTTGTCTTTTTGATAATATATATTCTAACTAGAGTCAGATGATATCTCACCATGATTTTGATGTGCAGTTCCCTCGTGATTTGTGACACTGAACATTTGTTTATATACCTGTTGGCCATTTGTATATCTTCTTTTGAGAAAAGTCTACTCGGATTATTTTCCAATTTTTAATCATCATCATCATATTATTATTATTTGTTTGTTTGTTTATTTGTTTTGGTGTTAAGTTGTTTGAGTTCTTCATACATTATGAATATTAATCCCTTGTGGGCTATATAGTTTGTGAATATTTCCTCCCATTTTCTCCCATGAGAGAAATCACTCTGCTGACTGTTTCTTTTGCTGTGCAGAAGTTTGTTGTTTGATATAATCCCATTTTTCTATATTTGCTCTTGCTGCTTCTGCTTCTAAGTTCTTATTCATAAAATCTTTGCCCAAATTGATATTATGAAGTGTTTCCTCTATATTTTCTTCTAGAAGTTACATAGTTTCAGGTCTTACATTTAAGTCTTTAATCCATTTTGAGCTGATTTTTGTAAACGGTGAAAAATAGGGATCTAGTTTCATTGTTCTGTATATGAATATGCATATGGATTTCGGTTGGCGGGAATGTAAATTAGTTCAGCAATATGGAAAACAGTATAGATGTCTCTCAGAAAACTTCAAATTAAACTACCATATGATCCAGCAGTCCCATTACTGGGTATATATCAAAAGAAAGGAAAATTAGTATTTCAAAGATTTACTTGCACTCTCATATTTGTCACAGCACTATTCACAATAGCCAAGATATGACATCAACCTGTGTCCATTAACAGATAAATAGATAAAGAGAATGTGGTATGTATACACAACAGAATGCCATGCAGCCATATAAAAGAAAACCTGTCATATGCGGTAACATGGATGAGCCTGGAGGTCATTTTGTTAAGTGAAATAAGCCAAGTATTGAAAGATAAAAATCACATATTCTCATATTTGAAACCAAAAAAGTTGATCTCATAGAAGTAAAGAGTAGAATAGTGGTTATTAGAGCCTGGAAAGGGTGGAGGGACAGGGGGATGCGGAAAGGGTGGTCAATGGATACAAAATTAGAGCTAGATAGAAGCAAAAAATTCTACTGTTCTATAGCACTGTAGAAAGACTACAGTTAACAACAGTTTACTGTATGTTATCAAATAGCTGGAAGAGAGGATTTTGAATGTTTCTAACACAAAGAAATGACAAATGTTTGAGATAATGAATTACCTGATTTGGTCAGCACACATTGCATACATATACCCACATATCACATTGTATTCCATAAATATGTACAATTATTATGTGTTAATTAAAGAACAAAACTTCAGAAACTGCAAAAAAATTACTAAAATAGACAAAGTCAAAAAATTACATAATCCAGTTTCTCTATAAGTTTTTATATTTATGTAATAATAGCCTCATTACAGTGATGTAGGTTTGATTATAAGACTTTTTGAAATGGTAAAGAATTTACCTTCAAGCTAAATTCCAAATTCTTCATGTCCTAATAGCTTTTTCTCTAATTTCCTTTTCTTCCAGCATCCCTGCTCTCCCCTTCACCGAGACCCATCCCTCTAAACCTTCAGAGGAGCTTAAACATCACCTCCCTACAAAAGCTTCCCTAGAGATGGAGTTAGATACTTCCTAGTGTGTTTCTGCTCTTCATGCTTCATGAACTGTGACTGTTTATGTCAGCATATCCCCAGCACCTAACCCTAATCAATAAATGAATAAACTGAGTCCGACTGAAGAATATATTAAGCTATCAAGATAAGTAATTCAGTGTTTGGATATAATTTTTCATTGTGTACTAGGACATAAAATATTATTAACTATGTAAATTAAGTTTAACCTCTGAGATATTTGAACTTGCAAATGTAATAAATAATTGATTTATGAAGTTAAAAGGAAAACTTCATAGGCATATGGCCACAATAACCAATTAGAGAAAGGAGCTTTCAACACTTACTGAAATTTCTTGACGCTGGCTCCCAACACTATATGACGCCATAATCTATAAGCATATGGATTCCAAGCTGTGTCAAAACCTGGCTAGAATGGCCAGTGGTGGGCCCATGAACAAACTAATCTCTGTGATTCAGTGCCCTTAGCTACAGAGCAGAGAAAAAATGATAGTGCAAGGCTCTCTAACAAGAGTCAAACACTTAGAATGGCACCCGACACAAGGTAAACTTTCAATGAATGTTAGACGTTATTTATTTTCATTAATGGTATTAATTAGTCTATGAGTGACAGAATTCTAATATAGAAGCCAACAAAACAAATCTCCCAGTTAGCACTTTGCTTTTATTTTAGCACTTTTGGGGAATAGTCTGAAGCAGTTTTAGAATCTTAAAAATATGAAGGAAAACTACATGCATGACAGTTATAATTGAGACTTAAAGAACATTTTAGTGCTGTAAATGTTTTCTCCATATGACTCCTAAATATGGTATTAGAGGTTTTCTAGAAATGTATTTCATGGTATTTTATAGTTCACTAGTTCCAGCACTGGGGATCACAATCAGTGCCACAAATCAGTGAATCAAGCATCAAATTACGTTTGACAAGGAATATTAAATTGTCATTGTAGCAGATTCAGTTTTATGTTTTGGATCTAAAATAGAGTTTAGTTAGATGCAAAATAACAAAACCCACTAGCCATACATATTAATTTAAAATAAACCAGTCTTGACAGATAAAATTTGTTCACTTTGAATGCTTCATGGAGGAAAACAGAAATAAAACATCTCATCCCTGACTACCCACAAGTCACACTGTAAATGGTTTTGCCACCCATTAAAGATGCCTCTTTTACAAATCAAAGCTTAAGTATTTCTGAGGTGCAGAAGATTTTCATTAAAAAGGATCCACTTTACTATAATATAAATCATGTCACATTTCTGATTTTTCTAATTTGTCATAGGTACCATTATTTTGATACTCATCTAAATCCACAATCTAAATCCCAATCAGTTCCCAAGTCCTTTCTCCACACCCTTATCTTCAATCATTTTCTCCTTATTCCCAGGTTTTGCACTCTTTTCAGGTTCTTCAACCACCTGGACATCTGCAACCACCTGCCAACCAGTATTCTTTGTTTTCAGGTTCTGCTTTTCACTTTTGCTGTATACCATTGATGAATTGACCAGCCTAAACTTTCACTTTTGCCGTTGTGTTTTTTAGGGAAAATCATCACCACTTTTTTTTTTTTTTTTTTTTTGCTATCCTCTTGTTGAGAATGGCAAAAAAGAAAAAAAAAAGCTGAAAGGTGGCAAGTGTTGGCAGGGGCATAATCATATTGTACCCTCGTGCACTACTGGAGGAAGCAGGAAGCAGACTGTTGCATTTTGGGAAGAAGTGTGGTTGTGCTTAGTCAGATTTAGTATATCCCTAAACTGAGACCAAGTGCAAGTACGTGTAGGTGCATGCAAGAGTGTGAGCATACAAATACATCCATTTTCTTGAAACAATTTAATTCAACTCATTACCCTAATCGAACTCTAGCCCTTCTAGAATTCTTACCTATTACTGGCTGCTCAACTTTGAGAAAGTTATTTAGTCTCTTTATTTAAAAAATGGGAAGGACAACACCCAATTTACAAATGTATTGTGATTATTACTTTAAGTAATATGGATCAAAATGTAGATCAGCATGTTTATTATGGCTTTATTTATAATGCCTAAAAATGGAGAGCAAACCAAAGATCCTTCAGCTGGCAAATTGACAGCAAATGGTGACTTCTAATGGAATACTATTCAGCAATAAAAATGAAGGAACTATTGACACAGGCAGTGACATGTGTGAATCTCAAATACATTATCATAAATGAAAGAAGCCAGACTCAAGAGGCTGCATATGGTTTCACTCTATTTAAATGATGTTCTGGAAAGACAGGTCAGGGATCGTCAGGACCTGTGGGCAGTTCACTACAAAGGGTTATGTGACTGCCAGGCTGATGGAAATATTCTATATCTTGATCACAGTGTGGCTACATGTCTGTTTGAGATTGTCAAAACTGAGAGAACTGTACAATAAAAAGCCTAAAATTTACTAGACGTTATACCTTCATAAACCTGACTAAAACAGAGAGTTAATTGAACTGAGAGGTGTAAAGAAAAAAAATAAGTAAATAAGGCACTTCGTATGTTGCAATGCAATATGCAAATTTAATATATTATTAAAGGAATAATTCCTTGGCTATTTAATAATTAATTAACTGAGTGGTAATACACACATATAGTATACAGATAAACTGATGTCTCATGAACTTTACGAAATGCTTTCTTAAAATATCAAAATAGATATAAACCTTAAAATTTCTTTAATGTGGGGATATAAAACATTAAAGAGAAATCAGGTAGTATTACTAAATATAACTTCAGTACAATGTGACAGTCATACATATTGTTGTAATAAATTAGTTGTGGTTGTTCTTACTGCATCCTGGTGAATGAGACTGCTCTTTCTGTGTGTGGCTGGAAGTAGTACTCAAGCTTTCTGCAACTCTTTTCTCTGCACCATTCCCATCTACAAGCAGTGAATACACGTTGCCCAACACTTCATCTGTGCATTTCCCTAAGCCATCCCATTCACTTCATTAGAGTAACAATATCTGAGTCTGAATCCTCATAATTTCTTCCTGGAATACTGAAATACCCTCCTAAAAGTTTTCTATGATATGAGATGGTTTCCTTTCCAAGGAAGGTCACTTCATCCTCATTGACTTAGAAAAAGAAGTGCTACCAAAAGATAGCTTAGTAAAACAGTAATCACTGGACGGATCTAAGAAGTGAGGGTACTGAGGGATGAGTTATTCAGGAACAAGAGATATTTGGAAACCTTAAGAACAGACAAGCAAATAAGCAGGGTGTCCAGCACTTCTTCAAGATTTGAGATGTCTGTCAATATAAAGCAGGAGCCCAGGCTCAGGAGAAGGACATTTGTTTTAGGAAAAGCAACTGGCAAGAGCTAAAGAGGACTACTTAGACCTGGAGAAACTGGAATAAAAAAAATAAATACTGAGAGTAAGAGCCAGACATGAGTAAAAAGTCAAGAACTAAATTATTCCAACTCAATTATTAAAACAGGCCCATGATGGAAACTAGGTCTCAAGAACACCTGGCTGCAGACTGATAAAGAAGCACAGGCTAGGCCAGCAACAACCAGGACGCAAGGATCAACGGTAGTTGGGCTAGTGTCTGCATGTCATGGTATAGCTCATAGAAATTCAGCATAAAGATCAACAGCTTCTGCTTTGGGAAAATCAGGAATCCACATCTGAGAAATCAATGGAACTTGGTAGTGTAGTTGACTGTTCTTGGGAAGGAATGCAATTCGCTGGGATTGCTTATTACTCAGGTGTTCACTGACAGATTCATCATCCAGATCATGGCATTTCCTCCTTTCATGATTATAAAAATTGATTCATCAATCAGAGTGGTATAGTCTGCTTGCCATGTCATTGGAGCTTTGAGTTGCAATCGTCCAGACAGATAGTATAACACAGTCATTAAAAGCACAGAAAGTGATCAGAGAGGCTACGTTTGAAGCATTGCTCCTGTACTTACTATATGTTTGAACTTGGGAAAGTTGCTTAATTTCTTTGTGTTTGTTTCCTTAAATTGTCATACTTCAGGATGGCTATATTAACAGTACCTTTATTATAGGGTTGATATAAGTGTATATATATGTATATATATTGAATATATATATATATTCAAACCATTTAGAACACTGCCTGGTATATAGGAAGTGCTATATAATTGTTTGTTATACTCAGCTGGTCAGCTGTGTGACGTAACTGAGTATATATGATGAATAGAACAGTTTCTCATGCAGAAGATTTATTTAAGTATTTTTAGAAGATGAACATGCTTCATAAGTATTTTGAAAAGATAAATTTCTTCTTTGTTAGTGCTCTTCATTACTTTTTTTATCCCTACGTTTCCATATCTGTAATTATATATTATATATACACAGACATTCACAGTCAAGGAATATATATTTTATTTATAAATAATATATTTATCCACATATACATATTATATTTATGTATGCATTTGTTAAAGAAAAAATTATTCCGACACTTGTTAAAATGGTAAGGAAAACTTAATCAGGTCTATTGCAAGAGGTGTCAAGACTATCACAATAGGGAGAGACATTGGGTTCAACTCTGAATATAACAAATACAGCTGGGGATTTATAGCCAAAAAGTAGAGTTAAGGTGTCAATAGACAGAAAATTTATAAGAGGAGACATCAAGGTTGGGGGGGATTCTTGCTTAACTGATTTTGAAAATTCTTACTAAAGTTGAGCCAAAGTAATCACATATCAAAGGTGAGGGATGAGAAATTAGATCATATATCAAATGTGATCAGATATGAAGGGAGAGAAGAAGACTTTGTAGGATTCTTGCTACAGCTGTCTGGGCAGGCTTGTGGACAGGCCCAAAGACAAGATTTAGTCGAAAGGAGGGCTGAGAGAACCATTTACTGAGACGTGGTAGTAGAGCAGCCAGTGAAGAGTTCCTCTAGCTGTTGGGTTAGAAGCTTCCTGAGTGGCCCGCAGCAGCTCCAGGTACAAAGGTTGAGTGTACTGCTTCAGCCCTGAGAGTTTCTCTATATCCTGCAGTGTGTGTGTGTACAGGGGAGGGAGTGGAAATGGGTGAAGGGAAATCTGCTACAAGACAACCTAAAATCCCAATAAGAATCCAGGACGTCAGGTTTGAGTTCTCAGTGACACCAAGTTCGGAGGATAAGAGAAACATTGGAAGGTTAATTTCAGGAATTGTAGTCAAAAATCAAGGAAATGGAAGAGTTGAGAATTTGGGAATAAATAGCAAAATGTGCAAGATGCAGAATCCATTCTAAGTTACAGGTAAATAACAAAACTTCAAAGAAAATGAGCAGGACACAAACCTGATAACCCACAACAGTGTGTTATAGATTTCTACTGAAACTTAAAATTTTTCCTGACGGTCAACAGCATTTTTGATCACAGAACACCAAAGTAAAGATATTCTTGTTTACAAAATAAGTCTGGTCTCATTAGATTTGGTCTGATTATTTATACAAGTGCAACAAAAATAATAATTGACCACACAGGTCTTTTAAAATTTGCCTTGCTGAAACTTTCCAGAAGGAATCTTAAATTAGAATTTTAAAAGCCTCTGGAGGTTGGAAAACCAAGCCAAGAACTCACCAGCAGTTTTCACCTGAAATACATATAGATTTGGGTGATTTCCTCTCTTTTCAAGGTCTCAAAATATTTTAGTGTTCCTGAGTCTGCCAGGAAGGGACCTCTATTACTCATCTCTAAGGCTGGGAATCTAGTACAGCAGATTCCAGGCTGGTTTTCCAGGAAGGCTTTGTAAGCATTAGCTCCATAAAGTCCATCTTAGCTCCTTAAAGCTGTCTGATCATATCTGATCCTACACACATTATTCTCAAGTGTGACATTCCAGTCAAAGCCTTGGTTATATAACCAATTTTTCCAATTATTTTCTGTTACAAGAAGGACAGAATCTTACTGAGGTATATAAGTAATGATATTGCCATTAAAAGAACCCTAAAAAAGAGTTTCCAAATTCTGGAGGGATTAGACAGAAACAAAAAGATAAACGTTTCACTTCTATTTACAAAGGTATAATCTACTAAATTTCTGTTAGTTATAGACAGTTTAAAAGATAAAGTTCCTTATATCCAAAAAATGGAATGAAAGAACCAGCAATGTTCTAAACAAAAACCATGATCTTTCATATAACTGCCTCTCCTATTCATGTGTATATTTAATCTCTATTCCATCATCATCATCTCAATACAACCAGATACAATTTTTTCATATATTTGTTTTTAATAAGCAAGAGTCATTTTAATTTTTAAATGTACATTCTTGGAATTAAAGCCAGTGTAAAGAAATATGATGCATCTCCTGGAAATATTCAAGAGGGAAACACCAGGGTTGGCAAGATAAACTTCTTTGATGACAAAATACTATCATGTTCTTCAAGTAATACCATTAAGAAGTAACACTGATGATCTTACAGGCTAATAAGCTTGATTTGGTAATGTCTAATTTGAACTAATCTGTCTAAATAATCTATAGAAAATTATCATTATTTTGATGAAAACTTTATCAAAATCTAAATTTATTCCATGTTCATTGGAGATTTTACTTAAATACCTTATCTCACTGAAAAGTAAAACAGCCTTCTATGTAGTTGTGACATCTTTGGCTAATCTCCCTCATTTTCAGATGGACTAGTGATGGAAGGTCTTTTTACGGCTTTCTGCCTGGTGGTAAAGCCAAGCAAAGAAACTAGACAAATAGTATTACACAAGTAAGTATCCACCTCTCTTAAAACACATGAGTTATTTACCCTCTAAGATCAAAAGTATTATTGTAAATAAGTAAAAAGTTGTTTAAGGTACTTTTTTCCCATACCTTTTTGAATAGAAATGTGCACCTTTTTTCACAAAAAGTACATTCAGCAAATTTAAAAAAAATAAGTAAAGACTCCTTATACTTTGTTTAAAATATTATGAAAATATGTATTAGATTTTTAAAAAGTTTGGTAATAAATTTTGACTTAATAGCTCTTTGTTATGTCCAACTCTTTAAATTAGTAGATGTACTGGGAAAAAAAATGTTATTATAAGAGGTTTAAAAAATATTATTCTCAGAAAAACATTTGCCTACATCTTTTGTTTTTCCTTTAAATCATCTAACTTTAAAAATATTTTTTCCTCTGATATAAGAATTCAGCAGTAAGAATATGCAAATGCCACTTACCGTGTCTAAAATCTCTCTTTAACTTTAATTAGTTTAATTTTGCTATTTATGCTTTCAGGGAAAGGCATCTAATCTGTTAAGCAACTTCCTGATTCCTGATTCCAGCTTCTAAGAGATATTTCTCCCGACAGAGGTTAAGCCTAAAGCCCCGTAAAGGGGCCAGTTGCTCAATTCAAGGATAGCTTATTTGTTTCTTGAACTTGATTTCATAGGCATTCCTCTACAATTCCAAACAGAGACTGGTCTGTGGCCTTTATAAAGTACACAATATTGTTGAGAAGATGAGCTTTTTGCATTTATAGATTTGAGTATTTTGAGTCATTTTTGCAAAAAGTTCGGGCAAGAGAAATAAAGAAAAAAAAATGTTTCCATTATCATTTTCTGCATGGGGATGATGGCTAAACATAGTAAGAGCCCAAACTTTGGTGTTTCTCACATAAGCAGTTGAGTAAATTTACAGCAGCCATTGCAATATTTCTCTTATAATTACAATAAAGCTGTGTGTATGTTTGCAGCATGTAAAGCTAAATTCTCCTTCTTTAAACAATGTGTTTTATTTGAAATAACTGTGATACAAACACTTATGATTAATGATGGTATACAGATTTTTTATTTGACAAAATGTTTTTTTCACACTGTATCTCTCATATTGAGATGCACTAAAATACAATAGTTTAAAATAGAGTTTCTGGATTTAGGACTTCTGAGATTCTGGTACCACTTCTGCAATTTACTTACTTTGAGACCTTGACTATATCATGTAATTATTTTAAGCCTTATATTCATCATCTGTAAATGGTAATATGATGGTATCTGCTTTGTAGAGTTGTCAGAATGATTAAATGTAAAGATAATTATAAAGCACTCAGTATAGTGCCTAGCTATATTAAGTGTTTATCGTCAGCACCACTTGCTACATTATTCTGCCAACATGCTTCCTGCATTGGCAATTTCTTATAAATATCCAGGAAGAAATCCATTATAATTTGTACTATAATTTTAATATTTTAACTTTATTTAATAGAACCTTAGAGCACTATGGGGGGGGGGAAACTATGAGTTTTCTAACTCAGAACCCATTCAGCTTGTCCTTTTGTAGCACTCAATTTTGTTTGCATTTATGTTTCAAAGATATGAGATATGAACAATAGAGATGAGAAGTAATTTCTTGACCTGAAAACATCAAGAAATCTTTCTGAAGTTTTCAAATTATACAATTATATCAATTTGCATTTATCAAAAATAATGCCACATTTTTGTCTTTCTATAACTTGATGTAAGGGAATTCCCAGAGGCCTCCCTCTGGAGCTTTTTTGCATACTAATTACTCAATGGTTTAAATCACAGCACCAGCACCATCTATTGGGGAGTTTTTTCCCTGACACAAATGTTTCTGCAATTCTGAAAGAAAATATAATAAAATAAATTTAGGTTCATTTCAATTCCCCATTAAGATCAAAAGAAAAGATTATTTTAGTAAATAATTTCTTCGAATGAACATACTCAGAAATTGGTGGGAATCATAATTTGAAATTGTATGACTTCACTGTTTGGTGCAGTGTGCATTTTGAGACATTAAAAAAGTAAGTATCAAAAAATAATAGGCCTTAGGGAAGAATAAGTCTTCCCTAATTATCACAGTCTGATGCATGCAAGCCTTTTGCCTGCTAATGACTGGGGAGATATGGCAATCTCCTTTAAAAATCCAGCCCCCTATCATTCTTTTGTGCCAAGGTAATTCAGATGCAGTGGATGGAGACCAGATTAGGCCGTGATCCACTGATCATAACTTTCTATTGGATTTATAACACCAGATGGCCTAATTATTCTCAACAGTTCTCAATCTCTGTCTTTCAGGGAGACCAGATGTAATTTCTACCTTCTGGAGAAGTAAAATGCTAAGATTGAATTCAAAAAGTAAAATGTGAAACATATACCAAATAACTGAGGTAACTTAGTAGAAATCAATCCATGTACCCAAGCAAAGGCACCTGGGCCCATCATACCCTCACCTGTTGAAGGCAAGTTTTTGGTGAGGGCACAGCTTGAGGTACACAAAAGGCATTTTAACAGTGGGTAAATGTTGAATGTAAATATTTCTTTATATTCAAACACACACACACACACACACACACACACACACACACACAGACATGCATATGATTACACAAATAAAACACACAGAATTCATGTTTTGTACCTGTGCCATTTAGTCTCACATTTATCTTTTGTTTATTCTTGTCAGATCTTTATCCATTAAGTTAATAATGTTGTAAAAATTGCCAACGTGCTACGGTGGGTCTGCCCTTCAGTTCTTTGAGATAGAGTTTGAATCATGCCCCATTTGTACCTTGTTACTTGTCTATCTTCTAAGGATTTGACTAATTCTGGCATGCCTTCTGTCTCCCCAAGAACTCACTACATAGAAGTCCATAAGAAATAATGAAACTGTAAAAAGGGATATCATAGTTTAACCTCCATGTGTTGAAACAATGAAAATTCCCTGTATCTGGACCTTTTAGTTGAGAAATTAACTGACGTTCAGTATTTAATGTCAATACCAAATTAACATTCTCTTCAGATGTGAAAACGTTGACACACTGTTCACAGTAGTAAATATGCATTCAAATTTCTAAGGTTTCTCCCACACCCACCCCAGCCCACCCCCTTACCATGAATTTAACTGAATATTGTCCAGGCTAGCCTTGAACACTATTTTTTAACAAGGACTGTAATCTCTTGGTGCACAATGAGTGTATCTTTATTATTCTATCATCATCCCTAAGCACGTAGTGTGGCCCCTAGGCTGCAGTACATAAATGTTATGGAATGAAAAGGAAATACTACACCCTGCTCCTAAAAGATCATTTTTTATAAGTAACATAATTGCTTTATTCCACTGACAGTTTACAATTCGAGAACAAAAACCATACTATGACATCCTAACATGATGCCTGGGAATATGACAAGATGACAGTATCACATTTTCATGTCCTAAATTTGTTTTTCAGTGACAGACTACTATCTAGAAGTATACTATTTCTGATCTAATAGTTATATGATGATAAATGAAGCTAGCAATTCAAAGATAAATGTTTCATAGAATAATATACTTTTAAAGCTGGCAGGAATCTTTAAGATCTGTGTAAAAATATTGCAAATGAGGGATTTTAGTAACGAGGAATTTGCCAAAGTTTACCAAATTAATTTAACTGTATTTTAGATATTCATTTTATTATATTATTTGTAAGTCAGTTCCATAATAACTTTGCACCCAAAATCTCAATAGTGTTCACTTTTAGTGTAAAGTCAAGGAAATATTGGGATGACCTATATCCTAGGGGATTTTGAAAGCATAAGAGATTGATAAGAGTATTTCTAAATGAATAAGGTTAGATCAAACAGAAAAGCAAAATAATCAGGAATTCCACATTCTACAGTGTTGTCAACATTCTCTAATTCAATGGTTTTTTTTTTTTTTTTTTTTTTTTTTTGTCTTTTTCGTGACCGGCCAGTGAGTGCACCAGCCATTCCTATAAAGGATCCAAACCCACAACGGGAGCGTTGCTGCGCTCCCAGCACCGCACTCTCCCGAGTGCGCCACGGGCTCGGTCCCAATGTTTTAACATAAATAAAACAATATATAAATTCAAAGGAGAAATCAGCATTCCTGAAGAATGTCAGATTTCAAGACTCGTACTGGCTCATGAGGAAGCAACTTCCATTTTGTTAGGACAACTCCAGTGCAACACAGCATTCTAACCCCAGGGAGCCCTGCTGAAGGCACTAGGCAGAGGGAATGAAGATTTCTTTTCCAAATTAAGTTGTCAAGGAGCTCATTTACACTACACAATGAGGTACGTGGGTGAAATGGCCAAGATGATGATTTATGATGCTATAGACACGAGTGATTCTGGTGATGGAAATCCACAGCAAAACCTACTTAGGAAGATAAAACAAAACATCTATTATATGTAGGTGGCCTTTGCCCTTACAAATTTCAAGTTATCCTACTGGGTTTGGGAATGTAAGAAAAATTTATTTATTTAAGATTAGTGTTTTGGTATAACATTGTTAAACTGACTCACATACATGCTAACTTAAAAATTGCTTATGTTCATTCAAGCTTTTAAAAGAGCTTTTGGCATTTTTTAATTCTTTTGGGGGGAGAGTGGATGTGAGGCTTAGATCTGTCCAATCATATCATGGGTAGTTATGTACAGCACTGTTTAAAATATCTTTAAAAAAAGAATTGTAGCCCTCAATCTGCAAAGGCAGTAAAAATACTTTTTGCTGAATTATATCTACAAAAAGTATGTTTTAAAATGCTAGGCAAATACACAAATAGACTTGACTAATGATTGTGGCCATCAGCAGCTAACTTATTCACACAGTATCATAGAAAAAAGATACAGAGCACAAAGAGTAAAAGAATAAACCCAAAATGGAAATTGTATTTTAACTTACTTCAGTATATTTGGTGTGCTTGTTCTTTAAATGCCAAAAAAAAGGGTAATTTTAAGAGTCTCATGAGAATTTATAGGCTTTGATCTTAAATTTTAAAATGTGTTTATAATATCCCATTTTAGTAGCAAAGTGCCAGCTTTAGAAAGGGAATCCCACTGACAAGTAAATTTCCACATAAGCAAGGCAAAAGAACAGAACTCATTGCAGTTCTACAGTTAATTTCTTTCTACATTTTTACAAGTGTCTTTACAGAGTAAAGTAAACCCTTTAGAGTGATTAAATTAGCCTGCTTCTATGAGTTTTACATTTATTTACACCATCTTGAACATAATGTAAAAGAGTCATTCATTCATGTGCATATACACATTAGGTTATTATATACTTCTTATGCTGTAGAAATATAAACAACATTAACTATTTTATTCAAAGCAAGATCATCTTATTGCAACATTTGTTTGCTTATAAAAGATTGTAAAATTATGGTCACACAAATTGACAGAATATTCTTTGCTCCGTTTGCTACATCCGAAGCATGCTGGAGTAACCCCCGCTTTTGTTTTGCTTGTATAAAATGATTCATCAAATTTTCCTCTCACATATTCCTAGATTCCAGGAGAATGTGGACAATTCATGTATTTTATATTACTGTGTAAAAAAATCCAGTGTATATGTTCATGTATTTACAGGCAAACCATTGTAATGTCCTTGATATCAAGAAAATACTACAATAAAATTAAAGACTCAGCAAAGGTTTTGTTTTATATATTTTTTTCTAATTTTTCTGATGTTCAATATAAATAGGTATAACTAATTTTTGTTTTCAAGCAAGTAAATCTATGTAATCTCTACAGGATTTCATGAGTTTTCATGCAATTATTAAATAGGCTTTTATCACTTCTACTCTAAGCAGCCATAGTAAGCACACACTCAGACAATGTAGATAATTTCACTTATACATGAACACATAAAAAATATTAGGATGCAAAAAAAGGCTCAGGAATTACAGATGGTAAACAGTTTCTCAGGACCTAGAATTGAATCATAATGGTTGTATTGCAAATTAGAATATATTTTAGGTTAAAAAACAAAAGGCATTGTTTTAAAAGCATTTGCAATTTAGTAGGACTAATGTTTATCAACTACAGCAACTCACTATTACAGTGCCATAATATTAGTACCCCATTTTTTACTTGTGTTAAAAATGTTATCGGTGTATATTTTTTAAAACTTTGCTATTACACACTAGAACAGAAAGGTAAGCTTGAAACACATAGGATACCCAAATAACATAACTGAGAATTGAGTTAATATTAAAATGTATAGATTTTGATATTATCATCATCCCTAAAAATCAAATTAAACAAAACTTCAATATAGTGCTACAGTTTTAATAGTCTATTGAGAAATATGGAAATTTACTTCCACATAAAATTGTTCTCTTGTCAGATATTCATTTTAAATTTTTTTCTTTTTTCTTTTTCTTTTTTGTAAATTGCATGTTAAAAAATCTGCTTTTCCGGAAACATGCTTCTGCCCAAATAATGCCCCATGTTATCATAGTGCTTTCCAGTGATCAGAGCATTCCTGGGTGACGCTCACCATGAGGTGGTCCTCACTAGGAAGTGAAGTGACCATGCAGTGTTACTGACCTCACCTGATAGATGAAACAACTGAGGCTCAGAGGAAGGGCTACTGAGATTTTCCTTCAAATATTCAGACGTCTCTTTCTTTTTTCACAATCAAAAGAAAATATATTTTGAATTTTGATCTGACTTATATATTTTTGTAGATCATACACTTATCCCTCAAAGATCCTTAGCCAAATCAAACCTTGGCAGATGCTGCAGTGAATGATAAACATCAGAGACACTACCAGCAGGTTTCTGCCTAATGTAGTTATTGGCATCCACTTCAAGGCGCGCACGCACGCGCGCACACACACACACACACACACACACACACACACAAACACACACCAAGACAGGAGAATAATCAGGATAAAGCTTTTTTTCTAATATAAAATAAACTCCTGAATTGTACTTATTTTTAGATTGCTCAATTTAATAACTTATTTATTAGACAGTATAACCCAATAACAACCTGTATGTAATAAAGGTATAAATACAAATGAATACGTATATTATATATTAAGTGAAAAAAATAACAAGTACTCATACATCTTCCAATCTCTGATGTGCTATATTGCTCTCTAATGAGGTTTCCTGTTTGTTTTAAATTGAACATAAGGTTAAAGAAACGAGGGAAAGAGGACTAAAATAACTAAGAGCAAAAAAGCAGAGAGAAAACATATTCCAGTATCCTTCTATTTATGGTATCACATTAATAAACAATGCTCTTGTTTGGGAGTATGTCTTCTAATTACAGAGCCAAAGTATCCCAAATAATTTCTGGTTGATTTTTTTCCCCATAAGATGTAACAGCATCTTAACTCAAATTAAATTCTTCATCCTATTATGCTCTTAATCTAAGGACAGTAAATCTTAGACCCATAGTCATATTATACATTTTTTCATTGTTATAAACCCCACTGCATTTTTTATTAGAAAATCGAATCCAATGCCTCCCCATCCTCTCACAAGTTTTTTTAAACAACTCACGCTATCATCAAATGCCAGTTTCTCTTATATCGGTATTCAGTGAAATATTTGATTGGAACTTGTACCATATCAAAGATGCAGTGTGATAAAAGCCTATTGCCTATTCACAAAACTTTCTTAATGTTGTCTTTTTTCACATATCTTCCCCCAAATCTTCCTGTCTGAGAAAGATATATGTATAAATTAAAATGTATCTAAGTGTGTCATGTCTATCCAGATCCATACCTAGACCTGCATCTATGGGTGTTAAGTGTTGTGTATTTTTTAAAGAGGCACAGTATGGATTTACCTTCCCCAAATCCTTGATAGGAGGCCTTTACTTCCACACATTTTGAGTTGGGAGACAATGTGGATGGATCAGAACAAGCCAGACATCAAACCCATTTATTCTGAATCTTAAATTATGACTTTTATCATCAATATTTTTGTTACATTGTTACACAAAGAACAAAATTAACATCTGATTTGAGGTCTCATCTTTGATTGCTTTGGGATTAGTGACATTTCCCTGGCAAACGAATCCCACACCCATCAACTCTCAGCTATGTCTTAATAATATTGTTGTACATGGTGCCAAAACAAGAAGGATTTGTAAAACTGCTCCTAGGGTGCCTCCACGAATACCTTTAACTGCTGTGACTTCCAGGTGGCTTCCCGCCAGGTGCACGGAGGAGAATATCAACACATCCCTTTCCTTGGCAGATCAAAAGCATATCCCAAGGAAGAGGAGCTGGTCCTGTTGTCTTTGAAGCACCTGATCACTGTGCGCTCACTCAGAGGCAGATCCAAATAAATGAAAACACACTGCTGAGAAGTCACCGGCACACTTGGCAAACAGTGTGTTCAGGGGATTTGGTCATTAGAGCTTCCACTAGCAACTTATATGACTCAGGCCCACCCAGGAATGCCAGGTTATTAAAGAATTCTAGATTATAAACTAAAAACGAAATAAAATCCAGTATGCTAGTTTTAAAGGTGCATCTGAGAGATTCTCTTTGAAAGAATAAGCAGATTGTCCATTTGTTATTTTTACTGTGATATACAGATTCTTTGTGTTTGGTTTGGTCTCATCCAAAACAAAATATACAGGTGTCTTTTGTTTGGTTTGGTTTGGTCTCACCCATGAATTCAAATACATTTTCTCTCCCCACCCCAGCATGAAAAATAAAAGTGGGGGTGAGGAGGGAGAGTTGAGCATGGAAAGAAAAGTAAAGCTTTTTGAGAAAAAAACACAATACAAAACAAAAGTCGCAATCCAATTGTCCAGTCGTGCAAAATTTGCTTCTCTGGATAATGCACTTCTTGACAGGTTCGCAATGTCCCCATCCCCCTCCCAAATCCTCCCATCCACCCCGGGGTGGGGGCTGGGGGGGTGCAGAATACAGAATGAAAGTGAAGTCATTCTTTCCTTAAGGCTGTACAGACACACACGGAACACTTGTCAAGGGCTGTCCGGTGGGTGCTTCTTTGCTGGGTTCTTTCTTTGAGCCCTGCCTGCAACCTGCAATCCATCCCGGTGTCAGTGGTACTCCTCCCATTGGGACAACAATACAACGTACAAACAAAAGAAGATAAGTCAATGGTCCCGACAATAAAATCCGATATCGATTTTACAATCACAGGTACAAATTGCTCAAATCAATAATTTCATTTCTCCTTAAGACCTTGTCGTCTAAAACTAATTAGAAGCCAGGTTCCCGAGGAGGAATTGTCAATATTCAAAGAAAGTACTGAAGATTTAGAAGGAAGCCATTCTTCTACTGCAACAGTCTGACAGAGGTTGGAAACAAGTTGTCCTATTCTGGCAAGTTCAGGGTGTTGTGAAGGGTGGATTCCTGGGTCCAGATTGCAATTTCCCCACCATCTAGGAGGCTGTGTGCTTATAGAGGAAAAACCAAGAAGCCAGAGAACGTGGAGTATTTCCAGCCCCCCATGAGGTTGCCCCTTTCCAGTTTGAGGTGCACTTTGTCTTCTCTTTCCATGAGCAGCAGGACACCATTGCTGGCAGCTTCTCTGGTAACATCCTGGTCTCCTGCAAATGCTGAGATTACTGGGTAGCCGTTCTGCATTAAACTGACCTAAAATGCAGAGGGGAAAGCTCAGCAAACCATAAAGGACCCCACTCACACACACTGTTCTCTTCTCCCCCAATATGCTCACCCCTGCCCCCTTCCTTTAGAGTGTAAACCAGGGGTTCTGACAGCCAGGACTCCCAGCTAGGCTAGAACCATCCCTCCTGGAGAGCCCCCTTCCCTGGGTCTCCCAGCCACACAGACCATGTGAGAGGGACTTTAGCAATGGGGAACTACTAACCCACACCTGAAAGGATCCCATTTTCAAAGCTACGCACCTGGATGGTCTGTCTGTTATACACTTTGACCACATGGAAGCTGAAGCTATAAATCCCTTTTCTTGGTGCTACAAATATACTGGAGGCAAGATCGAAATGGTTGCCAATATTTACTAATACCTGAAAAAGAAGAAGGAATACAGCACAAATGAAGCCAGCCCCTCCTCAGTGTGTTTTAATGATCCTTGGACAACCAAAACCAGAGCAGCTGGCAACGCAGCTCAGCACTCTCAGGCTTCCCCAGGAAGGAGGTGGTGCTGGAAATATCCTACAGCAGGAAATGATTTCAAAGGTATTCTAATGGGCTGTAATTAATAAAGATTTTTTTAAAAAGTATTTTATTTATGCATTCAAAAAGTGAATGTGAATTTTATGTTGGGGGGCAGGGCAGAGAGAAAGGACTGGAAGAGGGGCAGATTCGGTAAACAAACTATAGATTGACTGTTTCAGAGGTCTGTGGGATTATGAGAACTTCAACTTGACACTTTGTCTAACAAAAATAGACTTTCACACTGAAGGGTTAGAGAAAGGGCTACTATCTAGTTCAATTAAATGACATCCCTTCTGTAAGGTCAAGCTTGGGATCTGACTTCATTTGCTCACGAGAGAATGGACTCTCTGAGGTTTTGGTCTCCACTGATTCCCAGGCCGGGCACACTCCCTGGCAGTATACAGTAGGTGCTCAATAATAGGCACTAAATAATGACATTTGTTGATAAACACTGGATGCCCATACTTAAAAAAATTTTTAAAAAACAAACAAACAAAAATAACCCCAAACAAACATACAAACAAAAACACTGGCTACCCCTGTTTCTCCTCACTTTCCTCTGGGCAGTGTGTCATGCAAACAAGCTGGAATAAATAGAGAATCTAAATGGTAGTACAGCTCAAACTAAGGGAATTCTACAACATGCAAGAGTAACAACAGAATGAGCCATCTGACATGAGATCATAGGACCCTGCAGATGGTTTCCCTCAAGAGAAGGGGGTGATAGTGCTAGCACGTCATAAGCAGAACCTGAGGAGTGGCAGCTCCCATCGTTATGTCCCAATTCCCTTTCAGATGTTCAAGACAGAATCTGGCCACACTATCTGGACCCTATCCCCCTTCTTCCTCATACACAAATGCACAACTCATTTAAAATAATAAAACGCCCTGCCTAGTGTTCTCAGTTTTTAAAACAAATGGCCAGCCACAACATCAAAATCCTAAATTAGACATTCTGTCAACTGATCAGAAAATAATTTCAACACGAACACCTTTGGCTGTTATTTCTTACACATTCATTGCAGATGAATGACATGCAATTCACAAAGCCCTGTGAAATGCTGCTGTTGACAAATGCTGCCGGGACTTGTAGAAATGCTCTCCAGCATCTTCAGCCTGAGAACCACTTGAGCCTCACTCAAGGGCAGGACACTCTGTGAGTCCTGTTAGAGACAGGCACTCCTGGATGCCTGTTCTCAGTCTCCCCGAGGCCATGCTCTCAGTCTCCCTGACAATGCTTTGCAAAAGAGAAAGCATTCTCCCCTTAAGCCTTTGGAGCTGCTTCTTCCCTTTGCCTCAACTCCTCTTCAATTTTAAATTCCAGAAACTGGCAAATTCAGGGCCCTGCAGCAGAACACCCAACCAAGGACAAGAAAAGTGGGCCTCAGTTTCTCTCTAACTGGGGAACCAGGCAAACATGATTAAATCTATCCTGCCATAGTTTGCTCATCTATGAAATTAGTATCCTACTATTACTCTCCTGCCCTATGTCACAGAATTTTCTTGACACCTATATGAAATGGTGGGTATAAAAATGCTGTGAAAACTGTTCATAAGACATCGGTAAGTGATTATAGTATAATAATGAAACATAAAGAAGAACTTACTAGTACAGTATATGGTTCCCGAATGCCTACTTCATTTGTATCTCCTCTATTTGGACATGATAGGATAAATACTTTAATAACTTGTAAATGAAAACAAATTAAAGAAAGAGACACACATCCCCGCAAACAAAACAAAACCAAAAACCTTGAAATACGTGAGGATTAAAAAATGAATGCACTGGCCTAAAAAGAGCCTAGAGTGTGCATTGTATACATTTATCATTACTTAGGTTTAAGAGCTGATTAATAGAGAGAAGTCAATTAGGCACATACAATAAGCCCAGATATGCTGCAGTGATGGTCCAGTGCTCCATTTTGTGGGAAACACTTAGGCAATAGGATTAGCTGATTAGCTAATGTTTGGAAACCACTATAATGTTTTGTTTCTGAAAAATAATAGGAACCAAAGTGGAAGGACACACACAAAAAGGTCACAACGTTTAACCCTGAGCACTAATAACTCAGAAAAGGAATTGCAAAGACCTGATCATCTCTCTGACCTATCTACTTTGAACCAAGTGGCAGAAGTTAAGTGGCTTAATGTGACTTAAGTCAGTGCTCTTTATTTGTGTTTTATTTTTAAATTTACACAGCCATTTTTATACAGTATATTTTTATACTGCATATATTGCATTTGCATATTGTATGTATTTCATTTACTATATACTGGATTTATATAACCACAGTCTTTTTGTTTTTTATTTATATAACCATCTTTGCTATTTCCCCCACACTCTTCCCCACTTATTTTTCTTGCAGGTAAACCCTCTCCCCAGTCCACCCCTCAAAATAAGCAATTGGTAGGTATTTTCTGAGTGTTGGCTGAGACCCTTGGAAGACTCCTTTCTTGAAACTGGAGAATTTTAAATGCACTCAATCCTTAAATTGGCCACCTGGGTGACTGAAGACCAACCACACATTCCCCCCAAGCCCCAGGGAAAGTAACATGTGCAATATTTCCTTTTGAAAAATATTTCAAATCTCTTAGCTTTAAGGGACTCTTAGGAAGCTTAGGCAGCTTTAAGGGACTCTCGGTCATCCAACTGCCTAGTAAGCTGACAATTAATTTTTGTGTGTGTGTATGTTTTTTTTTTTTTTAAAGCTGCAATGTGAAAAAGGGAAATGGAAGGAGAGTGTACATGAAACAATGAGAAAAGAGCAGAGGGCAGGACTGGTCAGAGAGGAGGAGAGAAGCTTGGAACTCCACGTCCAAGAAGCCGGGGACCCCCAGCCCGCGCCCCCGGGCCCCCTCTCCTCCCCGGGGACGGCAGGACGGGCAGGCCGGACGGCTGACCTGGTCGAAGTAAATGGTCATGGTGCGGTTGCTCATCTCGGACGGCTCGTGGTTGGTGCTCCGCGTGGCCGAGAAGGCCACCTTGGCGCTACCGGAGCGCACGGAGATGCCCAGGGAGGAGGTGACAGCGCCGTCCGCCGACGGACTCGAGTCGCACACCACCAGGCACTTGCCCTCCAGCACGATGGGCTCCGTGTCGTTCTGCGCTCGCACGGGACAGCAGGCGGGCAGCAGCAGCAGCAGCAGCGCCAGCGCCGCCCCCAGGCAGGAGCCGCAGCCGGCCGGCTCGCGCAGCGCCCCCCGGCGCCCGGGCATGGTCAGCGGCGGCCCGCGGGGGCCCCGGCCGGGCGCCGGCATCGGGGACAGGGGGGCGGCGCGGGGGCGCGGAGGCGGGCGGGGACGGGAGGAGCGCGGAGGGGCGCAAGGAAACGCGCGGGGCCCGGAGCAGCCTCCTCCGGCCTGGGTCCCCTGCTCTGATGGTCAAGGCCAGGGTCGTCGTTCTCAGAAGAAAGGCGCCAGCGGACCTGTCAGGGCAAAGAACCCAAACCCTGAGACAGTGAAGCGAAGCTGTAGGAGGGACGCGGAGAGGGGACCAGGTGCCTGCGGCTCTCGGGCCCCGTCTCTAAAGGCCACCCCCTCGGTCCCGCGCGCAAGCACCCCTCTCCCCGATTTGGCACAACAGGTCCAGAGAAACGCCCCGGCGCACTGGGCAGCGCGTCCCTGAAGGCTCCTGAGCGGCGCGCGGGGGTGCGGGGAGGAAAGGGGTCCGCGATGCTGCAGGTCCTCTCATCACTAAGACAGGTGTGACCCTGGGGCCACCCCTGCCCATGCAGCCAAGGCCGGAAGGGGCTGAAGACGCGGGCGAATAAAAAACCAGCTAATGCTTTATCGACTATTTTTGAAAACCACCCCGAGAAACCTTTTTGCTTTCCCTGCGTTCCCTTTCGTCCTCTATTTTTCC
Source organism: Cynocephalus volans (assembly GCF_027409185.1). Taxonomy (NCBI): domain Eukaryota; kingdom Metazoa; phylum Chordata; class Mammalia; order Dermoptera; family Cynocephalidae; genus Cynocephalus; species Cynocephalus volans. The sequence goes on from NC_084472.1 coordinate 66,824,165, forward strand.
AACCCGGGGATTTTTTATTTATTTATTTTTTTTTTAGTTCTTACGGTAAAGATTTTATCCATTTTCCACCCAAAGAACAAACCCCAGGTAGCTCCTTAGGGTGAACAAGGTTAGGAGGTAAATAAAAGGAAGAGACAGAGAGGGAGAGAGGGGACACTAAAACCAGACACCCACTTCCAATGTCCCCGCAGCCACTAGCAAGCCCCCTTGGAGACACCCTCGGACTCCTCTCTGGAGGAGGACAGAAGATTCCACTGATGGGAATCCCAAGCTGTGCTTATTTTCCAGCTCTTGCTTCTCCTGGTCTCTGGCCTGGAGTCTGTAGGTTTCTGGTAACTTACGCGCCCCTTTGCACTTTCACCCTGTCCCCTCTTCGCCCACCAAACCAGACGGGTCATTGCGATACCCAGTCGAGAAACAAAAAGCACAGAAGCCTTCCCCGTCACCGTCCACAGCCTCGGAACAACTCTTCCAATAGTGTTTCTAAGAAGAGAGAAGTTGTTTCTGGATAAATATCCTCCGTCCTCAGGAGCCCCGGTACAAAACGGTTTTAAGATCTAATATCTTCTTGACATCTTTCTCTCCCTCTCTCTCTCTCTCTCGGCCCCCACGACACAGACTCCAGATGGTCCTCATTAAAATATATGCGAGAAGGCAATTAACACGCGGATCCTGGGGGCAGGGTCGGGGGGGGGGGGTGTTACCTGGCACGTCCATGGTGGGCGAGCCCCGCTGTCCGCGAAGTTGTTCTGCTTAGAGAGAATGAGGCGAGCGGGAGCTGGCGGGAGGAGGACACGGAACGCGACCCTTCTCCCCGCGCGTGGCCAATAACCGCGCCGCCCCGCCCTGCAGCCTTCCCGCGCCGGCCCGCGCCCGCTCCGGGCATGCACCACGCCCCGCGCCCTGCACTGCTCCGCGCCCCGCACCGCCTACGCCGGGCGCCCTTAACCCGTACGCCTCGTGCCCCGCGCGCGGCAGCCCCGCGCCCCGGCCCGCTGTCCCCGGGCCCCCGCGCGCCCAGTGTTCCAGCAGCGCGGCTCGCTGGAGGGCTCCCCACCCCCGGTCCCAGCCTCTCCACTTCTCCAGAGGGCACAGCCTAGCGCTGCCAACGCCCTGAGGACTCTGTGCCTGGCCGTCCTCCCGGGCTCGGTTCCACCTCTCCTCACCCTGCAACGCCCAGGTCCGGCTCTCACCCAAACACCCAGAGCGAAATCCTCCCAGACGCCTACTGGTACAATTAGACGCCCTCAAAGGCACCGGTCGCGACTCTTCTTTCAGATTCTTTCTTTTCTTTTCCAAATTCCCTCCAAGTCTTAATCTTGAATTGCGTGACTACTTTCATAATTACGAAGAAAAACACAGTTTTCTTTTTAAAAAAGAAGAAGAAAAAGACTGGGATGGAGAGAAAAAGCTTGGGAATTTAATGGCTTCAGGGCTGTGGTTCCGGAGTCTCCAGTTTGGGAATGTCAGGTTTTGGCAGGGCTTGAAGCGGTGTCGCCCGCCTGGGTTTATGTGTCTGCTCCTCTGAACCTCGGGGCTCCTGGAGCGCGTTGGCACCCGAGCTTATTTATTAAAATGCCTGCTCTGAGCTCGAAGTCCTGGGGAGAAGCGCTGGGTTTCCGAGCTGCGCCTGGAGCACCGGCGAGACGCGCAGGCACGGACTTGGAGCGCCACCTAGGGGCTCTGGTACCTCCCTGCCCCTGGCTGTGGACAAGAGGACTCCGGCGGACGACTGGGGGAGTCCGAGACACAAGGCTGAGCTTTGTCTATGGTCTTCTTCACCCCCCCCCCCCCCCAAACTGCACTGGCCTCTGCAAAAATCCAACAACAAGAACGATAATAACCGATCTTTCCGGTATCCTTCAAGACCCTTGCCCGTGACAAAATGAAGCTGCACTCATGATTTTGCAGATTTTTACAGCTCTAACCACTCCGTCTGCCAAGATTATATATGCTGCAGTAAGGTTATCATCGGTTATTATTGTCTAAACAACGTTTGCGCAGACCACTGGGTCGTACGGTCCAGGCCGTCCTTAAACAAAGACAGTCTTTAAATGCGCACTCTCTTTATAACTTGAGTTTTAAAAATATCATTTAAAAAGTATTTGTTCTTTGACTTTCATAGTATGCCTTTTCTGACAGACTGATCAGAAATAAACCCCAAGTCGGCCAATGCTGTTCATTAGAACAGAGCTTAGGAATTTCTCGTTCCTCTAGACTTCACGCTTAACCTCTTTCCTCCGAAGACTTCAGCAGTGTTGTGACTCCACCCTAAGAAACGTGGGCTTTATCGGGTAGGAGGTTTTGAAGGCCTTACTTCCCATATAGGCTTTCTCACGGCTTATCCCCCCATTTAAAATAGAATGGCAAGGCCTCATCCCTACGCACTGAAGGTGAAATTCACGTCAAATCAGTTCAGCTGGAATGGATGTGTAGGAAGGCTGGGGCAGAGTGAAAAGAGCCTTGCATACTGTTAACTGAGACAAAATATTTACTATGGGTACGAGGATGTGATTAAAAGAACCTCTGAGCCAATTGCTTTCTACTTAACATGCAAAATAGTACCAAATATAAAATAGCTCCAGAATCTATCATACTCCTAAACCATATTTGTGTGACTTTAACGCAATGGAAATAGTTCACTCTTTCAGACAGTTACTTTATTCCACTGTTGCATCAATTTGATAGTCTTTTATTGTCAAAATAAGCACGACCCTATCATTCCATCATAGCGAGTACTGATTTGGCTTCGAAAATAAATACCAAAGGACACTAGCTCTATGAAAGAAGTGTGAGGCACAGACTGATAATTAGACCAATATGAGGATGCTAATTAAATGGCAATACCTCTCAGTCATCTAAAAATCTTAAATAAAAGCTCTGTTAAGCGACCTTCTTAAATACTGTGCTATAAGCTTTCTTTTGACTAATATAAACACAAACACACATGAACCAAATTATTATCATTATCTTTGGGAGGAAAAAAACAAAGCTCTTTTCTAAGTGTCATAATCTATCATAGTGAACTAAATTGTGGAATGAAAGCAATAAGCATTCTTATATAACGGGAAAAAACAGAATAGTTTTAAATTTAAGCTTAAGATTATTTTTAGAAGGAAGTAAGTAATTTTGAAAGGTAGCAGATTAAAAAATGATATTTTTTTCTCGTTACAGAATTGGGTGTTCTACGTATAAGAAGATTTTTAGGTCAAGTGATGCAATTTTAGCTTGAAAACATACTTACAAAAATTTTCAGAATATAAACGAAATTTAGAAGTGAACAATTTTCCAGTTATCTCAGGTTACTTTTTCTGTCCCATTTCCATGTTAGTGGTAATTGTTGCTATTACTACTAGAACAGTAGTGGTAGAGTCTATTCTCTTAAGTGTAGGGACATCACCACAGACAATAATGTTAATAATTATGATGATAATAATGTTAACCATTTGTTGAACCCTTGTGATGTGTCGAATATTGCTCCATGTTCTTTGTCTAGGATACAAGAGACAGTTTAACATCCATGACCACCCAGTGGTAGAGACAGATGTTCACACAGAGATAAAGTATTCTAACATTAAAAAAGCAAACAAAAAGTTGTGAGAGAAACTGGGATAATTCAAGTCCCTTTTCTTTCATTTGTCCTGAATATTTATCTTTCATAGAGCTTAAATTTGTTTTGTTTTGATAGAACCCATCGTTAAAATGAATCTTCAGCATGCGTTATATTATTTCTTTCGTCTTTAAACTAATACATCATAGTTATGATTTTATTCTAGTTTTGTCATATGTATGACCTATTATGTATTTTACACTCTTGGATGTTAAAGCTATAAACATACATTTACAAATACACATGTAAGCATTAATAAAAATAATTTTCTAAAATTATTAGTAATTATATTTCCAGTGTGATGTAAGCCTACTATAGTGTAATTGAGATATGGAAAACATAAGAATTCTAAATATTGCAAACCTTTCAGTTATACATGCTAAATTGTTTACATATGCATGTTTTTATTTTTTAGCTAAATGAAAGAATTACTGAAGTGCATATTAACCTACAGATGTATAACAGTTATGAAAAATCTAAATACTCAATGCTATTTGGACAATGATATCTAATGAGTAAGCAACGTAAGTAAAAATCTTTAAAAATTGGAATCTGGCCTACTTCAGTCACTGTTCAACAGAAATACCAGGACAAGTTTGCCTATATGAGAAACTGGTTTGTAATTAGTGACTGAAATTAGTAAGTAATCATATAACCTCGTCCAATTAATTAAAAACTTTGTTGACTCAGTTAAAAAATTCAGACTGGCTAAATTCCACTAATTTATGACTATGCATGTCACGTGGTCATGTTACACTAAACAAAATTATCTCTGCCATCCAAGAACATATTGAACTGTTTACACAAACTTTATACCAGCTGTTTTTATGACATACATTTCAACATTCAGCTAAGATTCTTTAAAAATATGATTTTTAAATTTTGCTTTTATGACCATACAAAATATAAATCTACCTTTGACTGCAATGGGATATTACTTCACCAGTATTACAAAATGAATGTGTTAAATAATACAGGTACAATTTTCTAGCCTTCTAGAATGGCTTTTGACCTTTTTAAAGAAATAAGTCTAATTATCATCTATTTGGGGGTAAATATCAAGGTTTAGATAAGACTTTATAAGGCAAGTGTATTGAAAACATACAAAGTGATCTATTTGCTTATTATTCCAATGTCCTGTGTAATTTTATTCTTAATAAGGTCTATCTTGAAATTCATATACAAGGCAAATTAATGACTCATGAACTCCTAATATATGAAGTATGGTCCACCAGCAGACGTAGCAACTGTTGGTTAGGAAAAATAAAAATTATCTTTATTCTTTCCAGCTATCTCATTATCTTACATTATTCTAATGTTAGAAATTATCTCTATTATTGCTTTACCAAATTGGGTCAAATGTTTCATGTCAGTCATTTCAGTCCTATAAAAATAAAATCTTATAAACAAGGACACCATCCATCAACTCTTTCTCAGGAAGAGATAGTTATTGCTAAATAAAACCTCATTCTGCTAGTTATTGCTTAAAAAAGTAAATTCTATTGGTAAAGAAAGCAGTAGAAATCATTATTATGTAAATAAAGCATTTTCTAAATTTTTACTTAAATGCTTTTTAAAAAAATAATTGTGTAGCTTTCTTTTTTAAATCAGCTACAGGTATGCTTTCAAGGTCTTTAATATTCAGAATACTTTGAGTACATGTAATATACATGAATCATATATTTTTACCTAGAAACTAATTTCAAAATAAGAATATGCACGATTTAAGGAAAAACTGGTTGCTTTTGTACTTTGAGAAATTTTATACGAGGTTATAGATGAATGTGTATTTCTCTCTCAAGTACTACCCTACAGTAACAAATTATAAAGGTATGTTGCATTTGTAGTTGTTTAATAATGTTTTAAGTGCAAACATTTTGGAGCTAACTTTAAACACATTTAAGAAGTTTCTGAAATATATTTTATTTTCAAATTGTCATTTAACATTGAGGCTTTTATTCTGTTTGTTCTTACAAGAGCAACAATTCATAGGATATGATGGAATTAAAGGAGCAGAAAGTTTGGAGTTCAGGGAGAAACAACCTGTTGCATTCTGGTTTTGAAGGATATTTGAAACCTGGACATGGTACCAGTCTCTGGAGTTGTTGATCTGGGGTCAGCAGATAGCTTAGTTAAGTTCTCGTCACCATCTCCTAGTTAAGTACAACTAAGCTGCCTCCCATTGCCTGAGTGATTTGTGAATTAGAAAGTACTTCTATTGTGCTGCCACAGCTAACTGTACTACAGATGAGAATCTTTTATTACAACACAGAATAAATGAATCAGAATCAGGTATTGCCTAGATCTCAATACGAGCTTTTTGTTTTGGTTTTGGTAGCAATAAGTATTTTATGCTTGATATTAACTCTTGATCTTGAGACCATTCTTTGGAAATAAAGCATCCTAAAGGAATATTGAATAAACATTTACAGGACTATTCTGTTTTAATACGTGCACCTTAAATCTAGTGTTCCATAGAGTTGTACCTTGTCCAAGCTAAGAACAGCTGTTTATCCCTTAGGAGCCATTCTTCTGATGTCATCCACTATAAAAGACATTTTATGCTGTTCATAAGTTTTTAAGAGAAATACAGTTCTCTGCACAGAGATCAGAGTTCAGGAACAAACATATTTAAGAAATGATTCCCATTTTGAAAGTGAACGCTATGTTGGCTGGTCATTTGAGCAAACAGCGAGCCGGCAGCTGCTGAATTTTGTTTCTGACCACGCTCATGCAGCATCTGTGTCCCACGGGTGTCCACCACTCGCCCCCTCACTAGCTCCCATCACCATAAGCTCACCCAGACTGTGAGGACGTGCATCCACACCAGATCCATGAAGGCGGGCAGTTAAAATTGAGGAAGGGGATCGTTTATGACCATACTTTCCAAACTGCAGTGAGCACATGAATTATCTGGAAATCTTGTTAAAAATGCTGGGGTGGAACCTGAAATTCTACATTTCTAACAGGCTTGCAGCTGACGCTGCTGGTTTGCAAGCTATGCTTTGAGTAGCAAAGATCTATTTTTCTATTCTTTTGGGAACATAAAACTACACCTGAAAAATATTCTGAAGGTTTACTATTGAGACATTTACGAGGAAAGTGTACTTATATAAAATAAGATAAACTCACATCAGAAAATGGCCTGGTGATGATCTAATACACATGGAAGCCAATATCGGATAGTGTGATGATGTAGCGGTTCTGTTTCATTATCGCCTGCTGAAGCTATTTCCTCCTTTGATGTGCTACATTCCATACACATTATTTCAAAAATAAATAAATTATGTGTGCGTTAATATATTATACATAATATTTTTTTCTGTTTAATTTTTACTTTTCTAGAAACTCTATTTGGCCAAGACAAATTAAGAATAACTGCGAATACAGGAGAAACGGCTTTCTCAAGGCATTTTTTTTTTAAATTTTAAATTTTATTATTTTTTAAAATTTAATTTAATTTAATTTTACTTCTCAAAATACATTGTACTTGATTTTCATGGCAGCTAGGGACATTTTATCATCTCGTATACAATTGTTCTATCAGGAGTTGCTCCATAATTGTCACGGAAGGAGTTTCAATTCATCTGAGTATTACTAGGTGAATGCCTACCTAGGGTTGAAAGTTTTATAACGTGTTTTTTGAGAAATGTGTAATAGCCCTCTGGCTCTTGAGTCAAAAGGTGATATGGTTTCTAATGGCAATGCTGAAAGACATAGCAAGATTAGTATTTAGATCTGCTAAGAACTGGTAGACACAGAAAACCTACATCCATGTACAGAAGCAAATATTCTCCTGGTTGTAATATCAAAATATTCTTCTTCTTTATATGAAACTTGGGCTTTGCTTACTCACAGCCAGAATATTAGGAAGTTAAAAATTAACTTTAAAATAAGCAAAGTGTAGAACAAAATTCATCCCTTGGCAGGTCGACTTGATTTATGTTTGATAAATCATTGTATTGATTTCTCATGATACTCCACGAGAAAGTATATGGCTTTCCCCTTAAAATTCTCATCATCTCCAATAAGCATAAACATATGTGAAATTTCTATCATATCTGAGACATACATAACATTGTATCATCATTTCTCCTGAGGAAACTTTAACCACATAGGGAAAACAAAGAACTTAACGAATCAAAATGTAAAAAGGCTATAAGGAACTCAAACAACTGTACAAGAAGAAAACAAGCAACCCAATTAAAAAATGGGCAAAAGAGCTAAATAGGCATTTCTCTAAGGAAGATATCCAAATGGCCAACAGACATATGAAAAAATGCTCAACATCACAGCATCCGGGAAATGCAAATCAAAACGACATTGAGATACCATCTAACCCCAGTTAGGATGGCTAAAATCCAAAAGACTATGAACGATAAATGCTGGTGAGGCTGCGGAGAAAAAGGAACTCTCATACATTGTTGGTGGGACTGCAAAATGGTGCAGCCTCTATGGAAAATGGTATGGAGGTTCCTCAAACAATTGCAGATAGATCTACCATACGACCCAGCTATCCCACTGTTGGGAATATACCCAGAGGAATGGAAATCATCAAGTCGAAGGTATACCTGTTTCCCAATGTTTATCGCAGCACTCTTTACAATAGCCAAGAGTTGGAACCAGCCCAAATGCCCATCATCAGATGAGTGGATACGGAAAATGTGGTACATCTACACAATGGAATACTACTCAGCTATAAAAACGAATGAAATACTGCCATTTGCAACAACATGGATGGACCTTGAGAGAATTATATTAAGTGAAACAAGTCAGGCACAGAAAGAGAAATACCACATGTTCTCACTTATTGGTAGGAGCTAAAAATTAATATATAAATTCACACACACACACACACACACACACACAAACCGGGGGGGGGGGGAAGAAGATATAACAACCACAATTATTTGAAGTTGATACGACAAGCAAACAGAAAGGACATTGTTGGGGGGGGAGGCGGGGAGGGAGAAGGGAGGGAGGTTTTGGTGATGGGGAGCAATAATCAGCCACAATGTATATCGACAAAATAAAATTTAAAAAAAAATAAAAATAAAAAAAATAAAAATAAAATCTTAAATCTTTATTTTTATTTTCCAAAAAAAAAAAAAAAAAAAAAATGTAAAAAGGCCCAGAAAGAGCTGACAGTCAGTGCTAAAGAGTCAGAGAATGAAGAGTCAAGTTTGGAAACTGGTATTGTTGCATGGGGTTTAAGGAGAAGATAGGCTTTGGAAAAGGAAATACAAGTGAAGTGATATTCGTTTTGAATTTCCTAGTCTCTGAACCCTAAGCAACTTGAAATATGTTTTATCTAGTTTTCAAAAATAAGAAGTTTGTATTACAGAAAATAACACAATTTGCCTTACTTTAAAGAGAGTTTTAAAAATAATTTTCAAATCTTCAATGTACCTTTAGGAAGATTTTAGTGAATATTAAGCATTAAATTAAGTTTTGGTTTAATTCATAATGTTATTTAAGATGTTCTGCACTGAACAGTTTTTTTAAAAAAATAATAGGATAATATTGACATATTTTGTAATTTATTTCTGTGCTTAAATAATTCCCTGAAATGATATATGGCTATATCTTAGTATTCACATTATTTTGTTTGCAGCTCTATTATGATGCTTATACTGAGTCCTGCATTAGTATTACTTACATCCATGTCTTGCCCACTTACAAACTGTAATTTCTTCGCAAATGAATATCATTAATTTTTAGTTTTGCTGTTTTCAGTACATCTGGCATAGCACCTTTGCTTGTTGAAATTTCTCTATTTTCATATAGATAAATTGATTCTGCTGCTCATTAAATAGCAATTTTAGGTGATTCTAAACATGTGCTTATGATCATTTTCAAAAATGCCTAATGGGTGAAATTATTTAAATAGGTAAAGAAAAAAATCAGAAAATAAGGTAAAATTGCTAATTTTTTAATTAACCCACCAAGAAAAACTTGATTGAAGATATTTGTGTGTGTGTGTGTGTGTGTGTGTATTTTTTGATTTATACAGTTTTCAAATTTCTCTCTAGCCTGGTCCAGGAAATACTGACATACAACCAGAAGATTGGAGCACATTTTAACACCCAGCTTCCATTTGTCAGCTTTTGTATTTCGGAGAGGTCTAAGTCTTGCCTGAAATAGAGTTGAATAAAAGGTAACAGAATTGGGTAGACCAAACATTTCACAAAGCCTTCAGAAATGAAAGATCTACTCTTATGTACGCTCTTCAAGTTCTCACCATCATTCAAGTATACAGGTCTTCATAGAGCAGGACTGATGTGCATGTACACAGGTGAGGGATGTTTCATAGAAATAAGAGAAAAATCGCTGATCTTTAACATTGTGGCAATGCTGAGGTTGTTCAGATATGTACATAACACGAAAGTGGATACATAATGCATATTTATCATATAGGTTAATATTAATTACCATAGTTCTTTATTTCATTAAAGAAATAAATTGTCCTAACATTCTTGACTCACCTTAGGCAATATGAACGCTCAACTGAAATCTTTAAAGGTAGAAGCGCAACTTACTCTTGTGATTTTACAACTGTGTTGATCTTTCACATGAAAAAGTCAACTATTGGGTTGTTTTTTGTTTGTTTGTTTTGATGGGTTTGTTATGCAGTTACTTTGTTCTCTTACCTTTTTGTTTCAATTTTGTCTGACCTGCTTTGTCAGTATTTTCTGAATTTCATTCCTTATTGACATGTCCATTAGAGAAGGGAACTTTTTTAATAGAAGAAACATTTAAACTGGCCTATTACACAAATATTTAATATTTAATATTTCTTTTGAAAATGTATAAAAATCGACAAACTCCTGCTTAAATGTGTAGTTGGAAACAAACTTTCCTGAACTACAAATGCTAACAATCTTGATAATAGAAATATAAACATGGAACTCACAAAACTTGGAGGTATTGAGATGCTCACTAAAATTATGGAAAAAGAATACATTATTTCCAGGTAGAAAGGCAACAAATAATGTAATTTAAAATAATATTTTTATTTTAAACATTGAGGGAGTAATAAAGCAGGTGAGTGTTATAGAGCTAAATCCCCATTTTTCAAGCAGGAAATAAATAGACATTGAATAATGTTCATAAATTTGTAAGTAGACATATAATCATATTATTTTGACTGGAAAATACCAGGAGAATAGGGAAAATAACAAAAATTGTTTCAAAAAAAGATTACTGAAGGCATTAGGAAGGTGTTAGGCAAGAGACTATTATTAGTATTATTTAATCCTATGTGCTTCTGTATTTTTAAATTTGCTACCATGTGGATGCATTACTTTGGAAACAATTTTTATTAAACAACATGAAGAAGTTTCTTCTGATGTTAAATGTGTGCTTGAACTTTGTGCAAAGCAGTGGTGAGGAGAAAGGTTTGGATTCTGAGATACTCTACACAGGAGCAGAAAGGGAGAGCTCGCATCAGGGTACCACAGAGGAGAAACTGTGCCTCAGTGCTTTTCTCTCCCTGGGCTTCACCACTTTGGTCTACATCTTCGCTTACAAAAGACTGAGAAATATCTCAGGGCCAGCAACTCCAAAGAGGGCTTTGGGAGATACAACTACAGGTGCAAATGCAGGACAAGGATCTGCCCACTTCCTCCAGCGGCTTCAAAACTGAAACAAGTAAATGAGAGAAGCTATGAATTTCTTTTTATAAGCACTGAGGGCAAATAAGAAATATAGACCAGGAAAAACAATAAGGGATCCCAACAGACAAGGGCTGATAAATGGGCTAGTAATTCAAAACATCCATTTATCTATCTTTCTATCTACCTATGCACATACAAATATATTTTATCTATGTACATATATATTATATGCATGCGTGTGTGTGTGTGTGTGTGTGTGTTTTAGATAAGGCTAACTAAACAAAAATTTAATTTAATAAGTAAATGAAGAGAAAATGCATTTTTGTGATCCTAAAGCTCAGGCAAATCTTTATGTTTGGATTATTTCAGTAACAACAGCTAATATACGACTTGGTAGATACATAATCTAATTGCAAGAAAACTATTTAATCCAGGTCATAGAATGTGGGATGTGATGGAATAATGAAAGCAGAACAAGGTTACAGGCCATAATTCAAGCCTAGAAAGCTGAAAAAGTACACATAAATTGATCAAAAAAGTCATGCTGTTAACTCCGATTGATGTTAAAAACTCTAATGAAAGATCTGAATTGGGAGAGACTTGAAACGTTTGGCTAAAAGGAGATTTGAAGACAACTGTCAATTCACCCTTAGCTTTGTACCTGTCCTTTATTACCATGCTTCAGTGAGATTTGATCACATTATTAGGAAGGTGCTTATTTCTTTAATGAAGAAATATTACAGCATTCTTTGGTTCTCAATCCTTCAGGAAAGAATTAATAACTAATCACATAATCTCTTCTATAATTTATTCTTCATAATCCTTAGAGTAGAACATGACTACTAATGTTAAAGAAAGTGAAAATCATAAGACTATTAATATTTGTTGTTTTCAATACCCTCTTATTGTTTTGGTTTTACTGTGACAAAAGCAGCCAATTTGAATGTAATAAAATTTGAAATCTATTATGCCTAATTTACCTAGAGAATATTCACAACACAGTGACAAGAATAATTTTTAAAGAAAAATAAATACATATTTTCCAGCCTTTTAAATTTCTGCCAAAATAAAAATAGTAAAGAAAATGAGGAAAAAAAAAAAAAAAGGTTCAAAATGATTATTTCTAAAGTTATGTTAAGTGTTAAAATTGTTCCATTTCCTTTCAAGTTTCAAGTATTGGAATTAAGTCCTGGAGTTTAGAATTACTATTTTAAAAGTGGTATATGTTATGTTAATTAGCCAGTTTTAATCATTTCACAATGTGTACTTATACATGTATTATTATGTCACATTGTTGCTTATAATACATACAATTATTATTTGTCAAGTAAGCATTTTTAAAAGGGGTACATATTAAATAGGTGTTCCCATTAACCTGCATATATTAAATGAGAGAATTGACATAAAGTACTTTTTAGCTTAAATAACTTACCAAATAAGCAAAATTAAATGTCTTGAAAGGAAAAAAAAATACAAAATTCAGTGATGAAAAGTTAAATATGGTCTCTAAGTACTTTAAGCCAAAATGTGAGGCAAAGCCCTGAATAAAAATTAAAGAAAAAACATAGGAAAGCTAATTTCTCTAACCACTGCGACCCCTAATCATTGTCCTCCTCCTTCTTAATATCAATTAAAAAGAGGAAAATTAAATGTGCAAAAGGCATTTACTTTCCCTTAACCCTTAACTAGCTCTTTCTGGAGAGAAAATTTTCTACTGATAAAGATCAAAGAAAATCACCATGAACATGTTTATGAATGTGTAGGGAGGGAGGAGGTATAAATAAAATCTTATTTTATAAAATCCAGAATTTCATTTTTATATTATAATTGATAATCTCCTTTTTCCATTTAATTTTCATGGACATTTTTTAAAAGCTTTTTAAGTTCAAATCTGAGATTATGCAACAGTAACTACACAGTTTACAAATCCCCTCCTACAGAGACAGGAACGAAAGCCTGTGGCAAAGTCTTGTGGCAAAGTAATAACCACCTTAACTAAAATTCAGGAAGTACTTACTATGACCTTAAGGCTCTTAGATAAATATCTTAAGGGAGAAAGTCAGTAACTCTAGCCTCTAAATAGAGCACAAGGTGAGTTTTCACTCTGGGGCCCCCTGGTGGTTGAGTGGAGCAGGGCGGCTTCAGGTGGGCACGTAGGTGGATGTGTGTGCAGCTTCAGTGGCTCCCAGATGGTGAGAAAGACCCCATAGCTGAGCTATTGTCTCTACCACAGCCACTCCTATTTTGTGATGACAGCTGCTCCATCAGTCTGGGTCTGACGTTGAGGAGATATGAACAGAACCTCTAACTAACTGCCATATGCATGTGGCTTGGGAGAGAAATAAGCCTTTGCCTTTTATAAGTTACTAACGTCACACATTACTTCATTTACTTTTTTAACAAGCTAATAAATTTGGAATTCTATTACTGGTTGTAATGATGCAGACAAAAAAGGAAAAAGAAAACATTAGAGAGATAGGACAACTTGTCCAGCTAGGAAATGCCAGATCTATAATTCTAAACCTGGCCTTGTTATTATCAATTTTCTATGTCTATTAGTGAATGTTCTACCACATGCATGTGAATTTCAATTAGTAACAGCTACTGTTTATTATTATCTGGAAGAAAGAAAGAAAGAAAAAATTCCTCATGCGTGATTTGAAGGTCCATTTACTGTGAGTTTGGTGTGGTTTGAGGAAGAGTAATTACTCAGCATAAAACAGTCCTTTTCTATTTATTTCTGTTACAAAGCAGTAAACATGCAACAGAGTTATGGAGTAAAGGAAAGACTACTAGTGAGACTATTGGTTCTAAGACTGGAAATAAATGAATGTGTTTCTTCAGACTATCTTGAAAAAAAAAAACAACAAGTAAAAATTAAGTCAATGGAAAGCAAATTTCTGTTAGGTAGATTGTGAGTGCTTTGTGATACTCAGGAGCTGAAGATACAGAACTGCAATGAAAAGCTTGAGACAAAAAGCAGGGGTCAGAAAGGAATCTTAAAACCAACAGAGTAACAGTTAAGGAATTGAGATAAAAGAACCAAATTATATATAGATGCATCCCTTTAAATCACCCCCATAAAAACTGAACATGTTTTCATCCATCTTACATTGACATCTAAAGAGTAATTGAAGAAGGAAAATATATTCTATACTCCAACATATCAGTGCTTTGAAATCTACTTCAGTTTTTCTCCTATAATATTTCCAATGCACTAACCATTTTTTGCCACGTAAACAAATAAAAGTCGGATAAATACAGCACGTGCCATTTATTTAGCTTTAATTTTAATTTGATTTTTTAAAAAAACATCTTTGATTTTCTCAAAAAATGAATTCCAAATGAATGAAAATGATAGAAAAAGTAAGAACAAGAAATACAAACAGGCAAACTATATGGGTTATTCGAGGGTAGAGCTATGGTAAAAAGGAGTGGGTTAGGGCCGACCCGGTGGCGCACTCGGGAGAGTGCGGCGCTGGGAGCGCGGGAGCGCTCCTGCCACGGGTTCGGATCCTATATAGGGATGGCTCGTGCACTCACTGGCTGAGCGTGGTGCGGCCAGTCACAAAAAGACAAAAAAAAAAAAAAAAAAAAAAAGGAGTGGGTTATATGAGATATGTCAGGGGAGGGTAGCTAAAGCAGTAAGGTTGTTAATACCCAGGACTTCCCTGATGAACACAGGATGGTGACAACTTTTAGGATCCTCACCGAGAAGATATATGCTAACAATGTGATTCATGATAGGGGCCTTGGGACATTGTTACACTCCTCGCTGTGTAATGGAGACACAAAAAGGATTACTCAAAGCAACATGAATGCAATGAGAAGCCCGAAGGGACGGCACCTCAGCAACTCCTCTGTTAGTAGGAGAAAACCGGGTATAGCCCTGCTTCAAAGTGAGTTTCTGTTTTCTATTGCAAAAACAAGGAAGTTTCACAAGAAAAATCAGTTGATTCAATCATTTCAAAAGGACAGAAAGACATGGGCAATATGAGAAAATTTATCAATGGCTAAGTATAGCTTAAACAATGGAAACTAATAACATCATTAAAATAAACAACATGATATTCCAAAGTACAATTTGTGAAAATCTAAGTTGATCAAACTGTTATTATCTAAAATATAACCTCTCAAATGATTTAAGCATAAGTTACATTCTTATGATTAAATCTAAGTATAATTGTCTCTGAAGTTTCCACCAACAAACAGCTTGCCCTTAGCAAACATTTTTTCACATTTTTCCCTACAGCAATCCTTTAAAATCTCTTAACAGGATCGGTATGTCAACCACCTGTTAGCTCTAAAATCATTAAAGTATACAGTCCCATACCTAAGCAGTGATTAGAGTTGATTAGATGGGCTCTTGCCCACTGGCTGTGGACTTTTGTACCTTAATTGAGGACTTTTGTCCCATACATGCATTACCTAAAAACCCTATTCTAAAAATCAAATGAGAATCAAGATTTCTAGCCCTCTACAAGTCATGTCACATCAGCTTGACTCTAGAGGGGGCCAGAGACTAAGGTTAGACAGATGGGGATCAGACATGTCTGCTTGACCAACCCTCAATAAAATCTCTGGACACCAAGAGCTTGCTGAATGTCTCTGGCTGGCAATACCCCATGAGGGTTGCCACCCATTATTGCTAGGAGACATCAACACCATCAGTGTACCTCCACTGGGGGAGGACAATTGGAAGCTCCACACTTGGTCTATCCTGGCCCTGCCCTATGCACCTTTTCTCGTCACTGATTTTAATCTATATCCTTCAATACAATGTAACCGTGAGTAAACAGGTTAGGCAAGTTCTGAGTTCTTCTAGCAAATCCTTGAATCTGAGGGTTATCCTGGGGACCTCCCACCCTCACAGATGTTCTTCAGGGAGGATGTGCGAGGCTTCTGCCTCTTCCTTCAGCAGCCGTCCAGTTATTTCACTACCCACATGTTGTGGCAATACACATGTCTGAGAGAGCTGAAGGGAGAGGGGTCTAAGAAAAGGATTGATACAAAAAGCATAGAACACTCCAGGACCAGAAGTCGCTTTATAGGTAACCTTATATCGTCTATGTATTATTGCATATGGATGTAAGGATTTAAAATATCATTAGAAATAAAAGATAGAAAGTAAGCCCATCAGTATTTGCCTGAGCTAGCAAAGTGTCTATGATGTGATTGCTCTGGGTCCACCCACAGCGATGCATTTGATATTTTGTGAGCAGCAACACAACCAGCGCTGGGGCACCAGCTGATTTCCCTTGACGTTTTGCAAGGTCCTTTCCTTTTCCAAGGTGAGAAGGACTATTTCTCTGTAGCCTACGTGGTCCAAGTGATATGAGTGTTCATGATGTTTTCTAGTCTATCAGGAGCTTCAGAGAAAGGCTCAGAACACACACTGAGGGTGTGCGTTTTGGATTTGATGGTGTTGATGAGTTTATGCTTGCTTGCATTTTAATATAAAACATTACTCACTATCAAATATTTAAATGAAATAAAATACTTTGTGGATAATCAGCGGAGGATGACATGAAAGATGATTGGATAAAACATCTTGATCAACATGAGGTTGAGTGTGTTTGTTAATATATTAAAAAGACACCTGCACCCCAATGTTCATCATTCACAATAGCCAAGAGATGGAATCAATCTAAATGCTCATCAAGGGATATATGGATTTAAAAAAAAACGTGGTGTATACACAATGGAATACTACTGAGCTATAAAAAGAAATTATATTCTGTTATTTGCAGCAACATGGATGGGACTGGAAACCATCATGTTAAGTGAAGTAAGTCAGGCACAGAAAGACAAATACTGCATGATCTCACTCACATGCAGAATATTAAAAAGAAAGTGGTTCTTATAGAAGTAGAGAGTAGAATTATGGTAGGGAGTGGGGGGTAGAGGGGACGAGAAGTGGTGGACTAATGGGTACACACTATGCTATCTACCCTGAGTGAATCATTGTTCAGTTCATGCACGTATTGAAACAACACACTGTACCCCACAAAAATGTATAAGTAAATGTAAAAATTAAAAAATTAAAAAATAAAAGAGATTGGAGAAAGCGCCTTTCATTACCAGCTGCTGGCCTGCTCTCAAAATGGCATCCAATGCTGACACATCCTTTCGACTTTTTGAGGGTGATGCAAAGCTGAGTGACACACAGACAGAGGTGACATTATTTTGTTTAGATTTCTAAAGGGCACTTCATATGGTATCACAGATAAAAAGCCATTTTGAAATGCAGTCTCTTGGGGTTGCTGAAATCAAACAAAGTGCATTGAAAAGTGGTTAAAAGAAAGACACAAAGCACCTCAATTTCGTGGTCAGTCTAAAGCACCCTCCTCGGTGGCATTTGTTAATTTTTTATATACACATTGATCAAATATCTATCATTTTGATCCTTTTCTCCATGGGGATAAGAGTATCAGCTCTCTTCACACAGAACCTGGGAAGGGCTAATTGATCTGGTAAAAGGCAGAGGAGGTTGCTTATTTTCCTGATCTCCCAATTGTTTGCTGTTTTATAAGCTTTTCACTGACAGGGCTTAACAAAGCCATTGTTCTTCCTAAGCAAAAGAGCTGTGTACACACAGATCCAGCCACCCCCGGCCCCTTACAGCTGTAAAGAGAATGGTGCAGGGTGGCCGGGTCCTTTCCTGCACTGACTTGCAAGCCTGTCACTGGGAGCCACCACCTACACCCACGGGAAAAGGACTCTTGTTTGTTTAATAGGACTCTTGTCTGTTTAATAAGGTTAATGGCAATCACAGGACTCCATGAAGAGGGGCAGGCTGCTTTGATGCCTCTGAAGTGTGAAGGTTACCTGCTTTTTCAGCTAACAATGGAGAATTTCCAAAGCCTTCAAAACATCTTACAATAACCCAGGGAATTACAGAAAAACAATGAAAATAAACTTTGTTTTGGATTATTTTTTCCTTGGGACAGGGGTTTACAAACTATGACCCACAGAAGACAACAGCCTCTTGCAGACTCACTTGAGAACAGCTCTCTGCTTTTATGATGATGGTAGAGTTAAGCACTTGTGACAGAGACCTTATGGCCTGCAAAGCCTGAAATATTTACTATCTGGATCTCTGTTCTGTGATGCATGTAGACATTCTGAAAGTTTATAGTGGCATGAGTTTAAAAAATAAAAATTAAAAAGCCAATTGCTGTGTACAATATTGTGATACGTGTAAGTGATACTCATATGAAAGACAGATATAGAAAGACATGCATATGTACATGTATGTGATATATATGTTGTAAAAGATACATATATGAAATAGTGCATATTTCCATTAAGTTAAAAAAAATATGAACTAGAAATCACTCCCAAAAAACACAAACAGAAAACAGATATTGAAAATTTATTTTCACAAGGTTACAAAGAATAGAAAAAAGGTTTTTCAAACCAAAAAGGAGATAAAAGACAATAGCATATAAAAATACTCAATGGAAAAAAAAATTCTGATTACTTAAGATGTATTGGTTTTAGGTCCTTACAATAAAAACAGTATCCAGGACTTGAACACATCTTTATTTTCTCCCTCTCTCCCTCCCTCCCTCGCTCCCTCCATCTCTCTCTCTCTCCCCCCCCTCCTAATTTAATATAGCACTTCTCTGATGATTTGGCACCACTTCTCTCTCTAACAGGAACTTAAGATTTTGGACCTATTAACAGTGCATACATTATTTATTAACTTGCATCAAGGGTAATTTTGCAATTGGCAAGCTTCAGAAAGCTACAGAAAATTATCATACCACCACCACAGTGTGCATTACTTCTCAGCAGTGTACGACAGATAAAAACATTTAAAAGGCAGCATTCTTTTCTGATGGTTGAATATGGAAAGTATAACAAATTGCTTGTTTCATTCAGTTTCCCCTCTGCCCATGCAGAAATGACTTGTGCATTAGCCTGAAGGCTTAAAAGTACATCAACATTAATCTCAAAATACTCTGGAGGCGCATGTGAATTATTATTTTATATGGGTTGGGGGGAAATAAAAAGGTGTCCCAAAACACCAGGTGTAATTTTGTAAACTTTGGCATGTGGTCTACAGTGATAAGTCACAGAGTCATTGTTAGGTTCCACAGTTCATCTGTGATAACTGATTATAAACAGAAGCAACTTAGCACTGCACCTACAAATGCATTACATGTTTTATGTGCCTGTTACTACCCCTGAGGGAGCAGTGAGCAGTGCACACATCTGGGACTTCATTTACAACAAGACGACAGCTAACTGAAACAAGCTATGTATCAGATAAATTGAGTGTGTGTTTGTGGTGGATGAGGATTGACATGGTGTGTAAGTAGCATGACTAGGGGTGGGATGACAATATAGGAGATTCAGGGGTGAAAATATAGTCGGGAAATGGCTGAAAAGAGAGCAGAGAATATCTACAGCTTAAGAACGAAACTGCGTAAGGAGAAAGAGAAAGCATTTGAATCCGGGTAGGTTGTTTTCTCTCCCCAGGGGTAAAGATATGGCCCAAATTTTCCATTTGATCATATTTTCTCAATATATTATTTATTGTATTAAAGTGACAGGGACACATTTAGCCGATGTGTTTAGACACCTCTCTTTGACTAGCTTCAATATAAAAATAGCGAAAGATTATCTTACCTCACTATTTTGTTTTACTCTCATTTTGGTTTTAAAAAGAAACCAGTAAAGTGCAAATGCTGAATGCCTATTTAGAGTCTTTGGAAACAGACAATAGTGGAAAATGAATCCTACTTTCAAAGAGGCAGTTTAAAATTTTAGTCTGCCAAGTATAATTTAGGTTTGATGTTATGTAGAAATGCCTTCATGACTCACGGGGTTTTTAGAAGGTGGTTACCTTAGTGATTTTATTTATCTCTCAGATACTGCCTGACAGTTGAAATGTGCTCGGGTACACCTGCTGGCAGTTACTCGTTTTAAACCATGGGAAATTGAAGGCAAGTTGCTTCTAGGATATAAAACTTAGAATTCCTTTCATATTTTGGCAAGTGGTTCTCAAAAAGTGTAAGTAATATTATTGTAAGCATTTTGTCTTAATGTTTAGAAAACCTTCACATTAAAATCAGCACTCTTAAGCAGTCACATAAATGTGGATATACACATAGATGTAAATAGATCTATAACTACACACACACAAACACACCACACACATCCTTTTAGACAAGTATGTGCTATGAAACTACAGATTAAATCACAACTGAGTAAAGCCAGTTTACATCATGAAAGAGGAAACCTAAATAAAAGGTGCCATAAACTGAGATCATGTTTACACAATTAAATTAAAGGAAATCTACTAAATGGTCAAAGTTTTGTCAAACCAGCCCAACTTAATGAGTTATTAATATTTGCATTAATTATATAAGCCCTTAAAGATGAGTAGAAAATGCTCCTTAACCAAAAAATGTCAAAAGGTATTTAAATTTAAATGTCAAAATTTATTTAAACAAGGATATCTCTGCCTCTGGAGATTAAAATATAAATTCTCTCCAAAAAATCCATTTCATATTCTATGAAAGTTCAAAGCTTTTAAAAAATTTCTGAGTTCCTTGGAAGCTTATATTCTGGCAGTCACCTCTTATTCTAAATTCTTGCTGAAACAGAATTATTGTTTTAGTTATGAGTCATTTCACTGCAGTTACCTGAGTTCCGTCCTTCAGGCATGTCTATAAACATACCCAAGCATGTGAGCAGAAACACACACACACACAGAAGAAATATGAAGATGCAGAATACAGAGCAGAGAGCTGATATGACCAAGTCAATCACATAGTGAATGTTTTATATCCTTATATTTATTCCACACAGCCCAAGCCTCTTAGCCTGTCTCTCCCCTTTCCTCTTCCCTTCTGAACTTCTTCTGTTCCTCTTCCTCCTGGATTACTTTCAGAACTCCAAAATCTCTCTTGTGAAGAGACTCCCTCCATGCCTTCAGGCTTAGCTTAGACCTATTTTGCATTTCAAACCTCTCAAGATGTTCAACAGATCAAAAGGTCTCCCTCATACTAAAATCGTAGAAAGTGGTTGCAATTATACATAGCATTCATGTTTACCCACAGCACAAGTTAAAGTCAACCTAAGCAACAATCATTTCCTGTTAAAAATGAAGGGCTGGAGTAAAACTCTTCTTGGAAGTAACATGACTCATCTTAGTTATTTTTTTACAAACATTTCCGCCCCTTTTCCCACTGAGAAAAGTGAGTTTATTCTTCATCACTTTTCATTTTTTGAATACTCAGCCCCTCTTCAAATGCTCCTGTGTCCATTATTCTATAAGTCTCTCTTCCTGTATTTAACCAACATATTCTAAACTACTGGGACTCTCCAGGATCACCATCAATCCTGGCACTGGCTTCAGGTTTAAAACAAATGAACTCTTTATCCTTCTAACTCAGCAGTTCTCCAACTTTGATCTCAGGATCCTTTTGCCCTCTTTAAAATGTGGAGGGTCCTCAAAGGGTTTCTGTTTATGAAGGTTATACTCAGGGATGTGCTGCAGCTGATGAGCATGAAACTGATTTTGAATATCAACTCCCGACTTTGCTTTCTGTGACTTCATGTTGGTAGCTTGAAAATGTCCACAATGGGAGTACTTCTGTAGGGTGGTGGGACCAGCTGGCAAGAATAACTGCTAAGTTTTCAGGAATTTTGCAAGCCAGTCTTTAAAAACATTTATTATTAAAAATTAAATTACCTAAACTTACAAGTAAATAACTTAGTAAAGAAAATACTCAAAACTAACCACGTTCTAATGATGTTACTATTATATATTGTTTTGAGGTTATTTGTGTCTGCTGTATTTGGGCGGTGGAAATACAAAGTAATGCTGAGCTATTCTGCTTCTCTTTAAGACTGCCTGTTCAGAAATGTAGGGTCGGTTGCTCGAAATTGGCCATGGAAAGAATATTTACACCACAGAAACTGGTAAACAGAACAAAGCAAGGCTTGATTTATTTTTTGTTGTTGTTGATTTAAGGAAATGTTAATAATGCAGATTAAATTTAAAGTGCATAGAGTCTGTAGTGTGTTACATTTTGAAGAGTATAAAAACAGAAAATAAGCTTCTAGCATTCAAAAAATATTATTTGATTCAGCTTAAAAGTCACTCATATGAATGAGTGAAGTTCCAATTCACAGACTGTTCTTCATGTTTATCTCACTTGTTAATGTAAAAGTTCATGTTGGAACTTCTCTCAGAGAACTAAGTATTAAGTATTTACCATTACCCTACTGGAGTCTTTACCACAGGAAAGCAGTTTTTTCTCTTTGGAAGTGAGCCAGTTTCCTAGCATGCCATTGGTCATACTGTTTACAAACCTTTATTATTATTAAAAATAATAACAAATCCTTTAGATGTTGATATAAATAATATTTTATAACCAATACAATGATAATATAATAACCATTTAAAGAAAATTAGCTACATTTTACCATAATGTTTACAAAAACAAAAAGCAATTTAGTGCAGTGAATGGTACTGTTTTATGTTTTTGCAAATCTATCTAATGTTTGGTTCAATAAAAAACAGACAGATTCTTGTACATGTTTCTGGAATTAATATGTCGCAATAAATTGTTTTGTTTTAAGTATATGAGGACAATCTAGTCTCATACACATATGTAGGGTAAAAGGGAAGAAACTCATGGACACCTTGAAAAGTCTCAGAGACTCGGAACAGTCCTTACATTACACTTTTAGAACTGCTGCTCTAGCTAAGAGGTGACATTAGATTTTTGGAGTTTCATTATTTGTGGTAGTCATTTTATAAAGTCATCATGTACACTGAATTCAAAAATCCTGACCTGCATATTATAGGGGCAATACAGCTTCTTGCAAACCTCTGGTCACATTTTCATAAACCGATCCATACTTAACTTTGTTTTATGTATGTTACTGTTTAATACATGTTTTTGATTCATTAACATTGAACTCATCGTCAACAGCACTATAACTCATACCTGAACGAGGCTTATCTAACACATATACCTTCTCCATGAGGCCATCATGGCCTCCTTGTGCTTGGGAAGTGCTCCAGCATTATGCTTGGCGGGCATCTTAAATAGCAAAATCACCACCACCAACAACATAACTACAATTACTTGAAAAATGTGGCAAGAAATAAAACTGCAAAAAAGAGACTTGTTTACAATAAGAGAGCTGAAGCAAGGAAGCAGAGAGCATCACCTCATTCAGCCTCTGCTGGGAATTGCAGCTGACGTCTTTCTCTGTTCTGTGACTGACTAAAAGAGTGATGTCAATTATTGATTTGGGGATTATAAATAAATTTTAGTGATTAGGAAAATTCACAAATACAGAATCCAGTTAATGAGGATTAATTCTGTGTGTGTGCATATTCTGCATTATATAAAGCCTTTGATCATTGCAATATCATGAACATGACTCAACTGAGGTTTTCCCATATATAAAAACTGAAGATGCATTATCTGAAAAGATCATTGAAAAAAAATTTAAGACGAGTTTTATGCAAAAATACCAATTAATTTTCAGGAATGTTGGTTTGGCGTTTCAACTTCATTATTCAGCAAAAGATGACTAGTGGAGTCTTTTAAATTACAATTAGAAAATTACAAAATTAGGGAGGGAGGTTTTGGTGATGGGGAGCAATAATCAGCCAGAATGTATATCGACAAAATAAAAATTAAAAAAAAAAAAAGAAAATTACAAAATTAAAAATAATTTAGGAATTTTTTTGGAAAAGTATTTCTTGCCATAGAGTGAATCTTGAAGAGTTTTCAAATATCAATTTATCTGTCTTGCTTTCTGAATGATTGTCAAATTTGTCCAGGGAAGAAATCGATGAACTGGTTATAATTTGAATTGATGAATTGCTTTGGATGAGATAAACCTAATAAATCCCATTTTTAAAAGCACTTGGTTATTAGACTTTCATTATCATAGAATTTAATGAATTTTAATGAATTTAGTGAATTTTATACATATATTTATAAAACACAAATATGCTCAATAAATTTTCTGAATTTAGGATTGCCAAAGAATAGGAAAGATTAATTTTAATTGATAATTATATGACTTTTTTGCATGAAGTAATATAGGTATTTTTAAACTTGTTCTCATTTTTTTCCACTCACAACATTATGTGAAAATTTTTAAAAGTTTTGAGATAAGAACATTGATGGAATGCTGAATTCATCATTCATATTCTACAGAGGGCACTTGATTTTATTAGAATATGGTATATTAGTTGGGGCAATACTAGCTTTTTGTATTAGTCCGTTTCTGTTGCTTATAACAGAATAACTGAAACTGGGTAATTTTTAAGGAAATAAAAATTTATTTCTTACAATTTCAGAGACTGGGAAGTCTAAAGTCAAGGCAACACATCTGGTGAGGGCCTTATTCTTGGTGGTGACTTTCCACAGCAAATCAGGGTGTCACATGGCAAGAATGGGGTGAGGGAAAGAGAGCTAACCTTCTCACTTGCTCTCTTTTCAAAGCCATCAGAACCACACCCGTTACTACTCATTAAACCATCAATGGATTAATATGTTCACAAAGGTACAGTCCTCACAATCTAATCGCCTCTTAAAAGCTCCACTTTTCAATTACTATAATAGGATTCCCACCCTCTTAACTGTTACAATATAATTTAAGTTTCATTGAGTTTTAGGGATCATTCAATCCACAGCACTGCTCTAGCAAAGAAAGCCACAAATGCCCAATGGCTTCAGCACAAAAAAAGTTTATTTATTTCTTTTTCTCTCATGTAAAGTTCTAAACAGATTATCTTGGTCAGCAAAGGAGCTTTTCTTTAAGAGATATTTCAAAGTCCTAGTTCTTTCTATTTTGTAGCTTTGTGATCTTCAAATAAAGTCGGCACACTTGCTGCTGTAAATCTCTGGAAGATGAAAGCATGGGAAAGAGTAATGCAGATCTTAATACATAGAGCAAACACAACACTTCTGCTCAGATTCCGTTGCTAAAAGCTTCTCAAATGGCCCTACATAGTTGCAAGAGCATCTGGGAACTGTAATCCAAGTTTGGCTGCAGGTATCTAGCAAGAAATCTATATCATATTAAAGAAAAAAATTTGGGAGGGGTAGACAAATGTATCTGGTACATGTGAAATGTAATATTTTAGATTTAAACCTGGTATCCTATTAAAAGTGAGATATTAAACAAAAAGAGTGTGAGAACCTCACATTATAATTTTACTGCCCTAAAACCCCTCTGTGTCCATCTCTTCATCCTTCCCTCTCCTCTAACCTCTGGCAACCACTGATCCTTTTACTGTATCCATAGTTTTGCTTTTTCTAGAATGTCATGTAGTTGAAATCATTCGGTATGTAGCCTTTCCAGATTGGCCTCTTTCATTTAGTAATATGCAGTCTAAGTTCCCTCTGTGTCTTTTCATGGCTTGAGAGCTCATTTCTTTTGATGCTAAATACCGTTCTGTTGTCCAATGCACTGCAGTTTATTTATCCACTTACCTACTGAAGGACATCTTGGTTGCCTCCAAATTTTGGCAGTTGTAAATAAAGCTGCTATAAGCATCCATGTGCACGTCTTTGTGTCGACCTAAGTTTTTAAATCATCTGGGTAAATACCAATGAGTTTGGTTGCTGCATCTTATGATAAGAGTATATTTAGTTTTATAAGAAGCTGTGAAACTGTCTTCCAAAGTGCTTGTGCCATTTTTCATTCCCACCATCAATGAGTAAGAGTACTTTTTGCTCCACATACTCATCAGCATTAAGTGGTGTTACAGTTCTGGATTTTCACAATTCTACTAAGTGTGCGGTGCTATCTCATTGTTGTTTTAATTTGCAATTTCCTAATAGAATATGAAATTGAGCATCTTTTCATATGACTATTTGCCATCTGTATATCTTCTTTGGTGAGGTGTATATTCAAATCTTTAGCTCATTTTTTATTTAATTGGGTTGTTCATTTTCTGATTGTTGAGTTTTAAGAGTTCTTTGTATATTTAGGATAACAGTCCTTGATCACATGGATCTTTTCAAAATATTTTCTTTCAGTCTGTGGCTTGTCTTCCCATTTTCTTGATAGTGTCTTTACAGAGCAGAGGTTTTTCCTTTCAATGAAATTTCATGGATTGTACATTTGGTGTTTTATCTAAAAAAGCATCAACACATTCAAAGTTATTTACATTTTCTCCTATGTTATCTTCTAGGAGTTTTATAGTTTAGTCATCTCTTTTGAGAAGTTTGCTGCCAAGGGAACACAGAAATGGGGTGGTAGCTAAATAGGGTGGGAGCAGAAATGAGGCCAAGAAAAAAATTAATTAACGTGATCATGACAAAAGCGGGGGATTGCTGAAGTATATCCTTACGTATGTGGGAGATGATGGAATCTGTGCACCCAAGATGGGATCATGGCTCATTCATCTACAAACTGTGTGGGTGCAGGTGCTGCGAACTGAATGGATGTGATAGTGGGAAACTGCAAAGTTTTATTTTGAAGTCAAATTTTCTCAGTAAATAGAAAATAGAGAATAAAATTGGAAAAGTGATACTGGGGGGTTGGGGAGTGAGGAATAGAGAATGAAGGAATAAGCGAACTAGGGAAGTATGGCATGGTTGTCATGAATCATTAGGGTCCGTTGGAAGTTCCCAGTGATGAACTTCAAGGACAAGTTTGGTCTTCATGGTAGCATATGTTTCTTTAGCTCTGCTCACTACAGAGATGCAGGCAGGGAGGAGGTGCATGATCTCAGGTTAGGACAGGAAAGCAGCAGAGGGCAAGGGAGCTGGGAGTGTATGTAAGGGAGTGAGGAAGTGACTATATTGAAACACCAGGGGATTTTATCGAGGTAGGTAGGGAAAGATGATCATTGAGGAGGTAGGATTGAAAGATGGTTGGGACTAGGCTGCTCAAGGGATACAGCAAGAAGCCTGCAGAGTGAGAGTTGGGGAACATGAGGCTCAATGCTGGGACAGTAAATTATCTGCTGTGGTTGGTGATGGCAAAGTCAGGGATGGCCATGGAAAAGAATGATAGAGGTTGGATGTGTGCAAGTCAAGAGCATCAGAGGAGAGGATTTCGAATAATTTGAGAATAGGGTGTTAGAAAGATCACTATGTGAACATTTAAATTGTTACAAATGTAAGACAGGGATATTCTGGACAGCATGGCAGGGAGTCAGGAGCTAAAAACACCAAGAAATGGAGGAGAATCTCCACAGGACATGCATATGACAGCAGCAGTGAGGAATAATGGTTGATATGATCTGCTGAGATGTGACTTGAAACCAAAGATTGATAGGAAGGAGGGAAGGAGTACAATCTGAAAGCTGAGACAGAAAGGGAGGTGCACTCCTCCAGGTCCCATAGTATAAGGGCTGTGGGAGAAAGAAGAGCCACCATCTCAGGGGGCTGCAGGGAGAGCAGAGCCCTTAGGAGAGGACTTAGCAGAAGTTACTAGAGCTGGAAAGCAAAGGGCTAGTCTCTGGAGAGATGGAGAAGGCAGGTGATTTTGCTGGTGATGGGTTGGGATTTTTAGAGGTCCAGGGATGGGATTTGGGATATGCAGTCACATGATGACTAACTAATCATTCATTTTATTTGCCAATGGATAGAGTCAAAGCAGACCACTGGAATAAAAATTAACGAGTCACTTAAGAAAAACAAAAACAAAAAAACCCACAGTTTTTTAAAAACTTATAGCACCAATTATCCCTTATTACCCTAAACTTGAACCTGATCCTTCAATATTTTTTGTTATGTTATTTATACAAGAGTATTTTTGAGAACATACTATATAAGCCAGGAACTGGATGTGTGTATAGAGAACAAAGTAGAAAAATTTGTTAACTTAAAATTAAAACTAAAGCTTAAACTTAAGACTAAGGAGTTTGCATTGACTTGACAACCATGAAGTACTTACATGAAGCCTCTCGTGTCCATATTTCTTCTACTGGCCTTAAAGCACGTGGTTTGTTAATGGGGACTTTGCTCCCTGATTTTTCTCAGAATGTGAGTTCCCTGATGTGTAATAGATTATGACAAAGAAGCCATTACAAAGTGAGTGTATACGATTTGCCTTAAAATGCTTAATGCAGCATCACTTCAAGTCCAAAAAAGTGTTATCACTGAGTCCAAAATGTACCAAATAGAGGTCACAGCTTGTCCACCTGAGCTTTAGCCAAAATTTTAGAGTGTTTAATGAGATATGTCATAATGAAAACACAAGTAGATAACAATATTGAAATGATCATTCTCACCTTTAGTCAAAGGTTATGAAAAATGAAATGAGAAGATACAAGTTTTAAAATTTAAAAATTTAAAAAATAACTACACACAATGCAATTATAATAACGTTTTCATACGCTGTTGGCAAGACTACAAATTGGTTCCATTTCTCAAAACAATACCAGTCAGTTCAGCTCTAAAATACACCAATTCTGTGCCAGATTCTGTGCTGGAACATGAGGACAGAAAAATAAATACTGATGGTTTTGTTTCTAAAGAAGATTTCAGTACTTTGGAAAATGACTCAGAAATATATTTCTAGAGTTTTAAAGATAACTATTTTTGCTGACTCAAAAACTCCATGTTTAAAAAACTACCATGGTGTTAATTTTAGAAAATGAGTTTAACATGTGTGTAAAATTATTTTCATCCTAGATTTATATATAAAAACTTGAAAATTTGGCATAGCAGAAAGAAATAGCTTTAGCATATTATGCTAAATCTATAAAAAGATACAGACAGTAAAAATTACATTTACAATAATGTTAATAGCAATGGAAATTTGATAATAAAATATTGGCTAAAAATGAAGTTTGGTATAATATAAACATATATATATATATATCTTCTTCCATTTATTTTTCTTTCATATATATGAGTATATATTTATAAATTTATATAATATATAAAAGAAGTATAAAAAGAAATGTACTAACATAGTAGCAATTGTTATTTTTAGGGCATTATAATTTTCTTATACTTACACTTTAAAAAAAGATATTCTAAAATTTCTATTAATTAGTTTTAAAATAATAAAAAATATATATTTTTAATATGTATGGACGAGGAAAGAAACTTTTCATCGTGTATTATTTTACTCTAATTTAATTCAATTTTTATTGTATTGGTGTATCATTTTGTATGGCTTAAGCTAAATAAACAATGCTATCTTAGGATCCAAGTGAAGACTTAATCATTAATAAGTCCATGCAGACTCCTATTCTCCACAGCAAAACTTCCTATTTCAATGTGAGCTTAAGCAATAAAGAACATAGTGATGTCCAATGTCTAAATGACTACATCATATTTTATTAAATTAGTGCTTTGGTATTTCTCAAATACATTAGCCTGTGGAATAGCTCCATGGGTAAGAGCCGGGGTATGTGAAATTCCCCCAGTACCCTGAGGAGTGGTACTTATTTTATTATTGATGTACCTTACTGTAATGGTACAGATAAATTTATCACAACACATTTTCTTACTATTATGTGAGCTGCAAATTTAAAACATTTGTAGACATATGTTGTTCTCTGAATATGACGACTACATATAATAGTTTGTGCTAAGAAAAGTAGCATTGCAATCTGTATTATAGCACTGTAAAGTGAATAAGGCAAAGCGAGACCATTTTTACATCTAGTTCTGACCATCGATTAATACTGACGTGTTATGCTTCAAAGATTATGTTGTTGCATTTTTTGTAGTTAGCACACAGACTTCACAGTCAGAAGGACTGGGGCTGCCATGTCAACTTCTTGTCTTCCTTGCTGAGTGACTTAGAAATTTATTAACCTTTTGGAGCTTCAATCCACTCACTTGTAAAATGGGGATTGTACTATCTGCAGTATTATTATAGGGACAATGTCTATTATAAGAATTCAATAAATGACAGGTGCAGTATTAAAATGTTTAAAATTTCAATATCAAAGGTAGCATACAAGTGTTACCATGTTAAAAATTCATATAACCCTACTGAGCAAGTGATCAATTTACACTTTAAAAATATTTGGAAAGGGAATTTCTCCTACATTTTTTCAGAAAAATTTTATTCAAGGATGATACAATGTATAAATACAAAATACCGTTCAGAGTACCATACGACCCAGCTATTCCACTGTTGGGAATATACCCAGAGGAATGGAAATCATCAAGTCGAAGGTATACCTGTTCCCCAATGTTCATCGCAGCACTCTTTACAATAGCCAAGAATTGGAACCAGCCCAAATGTCCATCATCAGATGAGTGGATACGGAAAATGTGGTACATCTACACAATGGAATACTACTCAGCTATAAAAACGAATGAAATACTGCCATTTGCAACAACATGGATGGACCTTGAGAGAATTATATTAAGTGAAACAAGTCAGGCACAGAAAGAGAAATACCACATGTTCTCACTTATTGGTGGGAGCTAAAAATTAATAAATAAATTCACACACACACACACACACAAAACCGGGGGGCGGGAAGAAGATATAACAACCACAATTACTCAAAGTTGATACGACAAGCAAACAGAAAGGACATTGTTGGGGGTGGGGGGGGGAGGGAGAAGGGAGGGAGGTTTTGGTGATGGGGAGCAATAATCAGCCACAATGTATATCGACAAAATAAAATTAAAAAAAAAAAAAAAAAACCTTCTTCTTATATTGAGGTAATAGAAACACCACGGGAACGGCTATGAGATTCATTGTTCAAGGTCATTCCATCAGGAGAGGAAGAATTGTCAGAATAGCTTTCTACAGTAAACCAAAACCGATGGCTGTGGTCGTCTTTCCTGTTGACTGGGATACTGGTTTTCCCCTCCTTTTTCTATTAAGTATGGTTGTAAATTTTTGGTTTTGAAATATCTTACATTTTAATCTCCTTTTCTAGTGTTTTACATTTAAATCATTTTGGTTAATTGTGTACTTTTTTATCACCAAGCTGTGAGAGTTTGTAGTATTTACTACATACTAAATGCAGAAATAACTCAATCCAGAGATTTTCCATTCTTAATTGTGGAGGTTTAAAAAAAATGTGTTCTCCTAAGCTATATTCAGTTGCAATTGGTAAAGACAAGACAAAAATCATGATGGAACTACAATTTTTTTCTCTTTCTGATAGCACCCTTCACCTTTCATTTCTTTAAAATGGTGTAAAAATTAAACCTAACCTGCCTCCCTCTCTCTCTGAGACAGAGCTCTCCGACTGTCACTAAGCTTTAGGTTCAGCTGGATATTAACACATTATATTTACTTCATTTTAATTTAATTTAATTTTTTCTGGGGACTGGTGGTAGAGGGATCTGAACTCTTGACCTTAATGTTATCAGCACCACTGTCTGACCAACTGAACTAACCGGCCAGCCTGTATTTACATCATTTTTATGCCCACTATCTAATACAGTGCTTGTTCATGACAAACATCCATTTATTGCTGAGTAAAAGAAGTAGGACATTGAATCAGACCACTAATTAAACTGCTGGAGCAATAAAATACTATGATAGCCCTTTTATAAACTCTCACTGAAGAAGACGGTAAAATCTTCTCAAAAATTTGAAGTATAAGCCATTCTGATATGGACAAGAATTCCCATCAATGTTTGCAACTTCCCAAAAGCATAATGAAGGTATCAATCATGACATGAAAATATATGTATAACTTACTTTAATTAAAATGAATTATTTACTTAACTTAATACTTTTAGACAAGCTTTTGATATTATTAAAGTAAAGTGAGATATCTAGCAATTTCCAATTTCAAAAATGTAGATATAATTGAACTGAGAGAATTTAGGCACATTCTGGAAGCTAGTAATAAGAAAAAAAAAGTCTATCCATTGTTTTTCAAGTCCTTTTCCAACACCACTAAGTTGACAAGATTTATGGTCATACTGTGTTTGTCTCAGAAGATTTAACAAAGTCAATATTGTATTAAGGAAATAAAGAATTCAGAACATAATGAAAATACTGTGGGATTTCAATAGGTCAATAATTAATATTCCTGAAAAGGAATACAAAAACTTGGAGTTTTATTCTCCTTTTTCAAAAGATGATACAATTTTAGCAATACAATCTACCCATTTAAAAATTATAGCATTAAGTGTGTGTGTGTGTGTGTGTGTGTGTGTGTGTGTGTGTGTGTGTGTGTGTGTGTGTCTGAAAAGAAAAACTAGAAAAAATAGATACAGGTGACATTATAATTAGTGATATATGTGATTTTTATGTAAAAAATGACTACCAAAGTTTCTTTAAAAACCTATTGAAACTCAATATTTAAAAAAAATATATTATACTCTTTAAAGATGCTTCAAATTATAGTTGAATAGATTTTTCAATTCTTTTTATTTTGAAGTATAAACTCATGCAGAAAATTACAATAAAGAAAAATATTCAGCTATTGAGTCATTGCATAGCAAGCATATATATAATTACCACCTAGATCAAGGTCTAGAATACTGCCAGAACACCAGGATGCTCCCTTAATTTTTTTCTATCATGACCCTCTTACCTCTGAAGAGAAACTGCTTAACTCTATATTATGTCATCAATTCATTGCTTTTCTTTTTAGTACACAAGTGTACATCCCTAAATACTTTAGTCTAGCTTTGCCTATTTTTTTAACTTTACAAACAACTGGAATCACACAAATGTATATCTTTTACCTTCCATCATTTGCTTACATTAAACATTATGCTTTTGAGATTCATTTGTGTTGTTTTGTATAATTATAGTTCATTCATTTCAAAATTGTATTTTATTTTACCACAATTTATTTATTGTGCTACTGTTGATCAATCTTTAGATAGGCAATTATACATAACAATGCTATGAACATTCATGTGCATATATATCTATGATTTTGTTGAGTATTGACAAAGATTTTCTCCTTGACCAAACTTTAATCAGGCTCTTCTGAGCCCTCTTCTCAAGGAGGCTTTGACCTTGGCCCAGGACGATCTTCTGCCTGCCTAGCCCAGTCTTAGCCAGAATGCTCCTGAGACTGTTTAGTGAGAATCCCCCACCCTTGTTATCTGATCAACTTTGATGTCTAAGTCCTTGGCTTGCCTTTAGCTAGAATCTTGTTATGTCAGTTTAGCAAGTATCCCCCCACCCCTGATTCTCTTCTTAGTAGTTTTCCATCCACTGACCCCCTCACTCTGCTCCATGGTTATAAATAAGCTGTCTTATCTGTATCAGCAGTGGAGACCAATCTCTCTCCCCTGTTGTGTGGAATATGCTATTACAATAGTCTTGAGTAATGTCTTCCATACTGTTCTAACATGTGTCAACATATGGTTTTTTTCTTTAATGGTATACACTGAAGAATGAATTGCTTAGTGACAAGCCATATGGATCTTCAACTAAATATTTCCTATTTTCTGCAGTGGATATAACGATTCATGAATCCACCATCATTGTATGAGAGTTTCTGTAATTCCCAGTGTGTGCCGTCCTCAGGTTGCTTGATGTTTAGCCATCTTGGTGGATGGATAGTGAATTTCATTACTGTTTCATTTGTATTTCCCTAGTTCCTAATGAGGTGAAGCATATTTCCATAGGTATGATGACACTTTGAGTTATTTGAATATTTCTCTTTATGTCTGTATATGTTTGCTTATGCTTCTTTATGGTTTTAGCCTATTTTCTTATTGTTTTCTGTCTTTTTCTTTCTGAAATAAAAAAGTTCCTTGTATTCTAGAAATAGGGTTTTGTGATTATAGGTGTCACAAATAACATCTTTTTCGCTTTTTAATGCTGAGTTTTGATAAATGAAAGATCTTATTCTTAATGTCATTCTGTTTGCTTTTCTTCCTTTATGGTATTTTTTGTATTCTGCTTTAATAGTCTTCTATCCTGCAGTTATCAAGATATTATATTAATTAATCAGATTTTTTGTGTGTTTTATATTTATATATCCAATCTCTGCGGAATTAATTTTTTGAGAATGATATGCAATAGCATTTAAGGTGTATTAGTCCATCTCTACTGCTTATAACAGAAATACCTGAAACTGGGTAATTTGTAAAGAAACAATGTTTATTGCTTATAGTTTCAGAGTCTGGAAAGTCCAGAGTCCAGGGAACACATATGGTGAGGGCCTTCTTTGGTGGTGACTTCAATAACTCAGGGTACATCATTGCAAGAAAGGCAAAAACAGGAGAGAGAGCTGCTCACATACTGTCTTTTCAAAGCCATCAGAACCACACCCACAACCACCACTAAACCATCAATGGATTAATCTATTCACTAGGGCAAGGTCCATACAATCTAATCACCTCTTAAAGGCCCCACCTTTCAATTACCATAATAGGATTTCCCACCCTCTTAACACTGTCCCAGTGTAGTTTAAGTTACTAATTCATTAATCTTTGGTGGGATGCAGTTGAATCCATAATAAAAGGTTTTTGTTTATTGCATGTGAGGAAGCTCTCTTGTCCCCATACCATTTATGAAATGACTGTCTTTTCTCCTCTGCTCTGGTGTGCCATTTATTCATAAATTAAGTGTTCATATATACACAGGGCTATTTGAAGGTTCTCTATTTTTTCCTGTTCTCTCTTCTACACTTGCATCAGAATCATATGCTTTAAGATTTGGCTTTATATATGGCAGTGCAAACCCTCCCACACTCTTCTTCAAGAGTGCTTTGTCTATTTTTGGATCTTTGCATTTCCATGGACATTTTAAAAACATCTTGTCAAGTTCCTTATAAAATATTGTGAACGAATGATTTGATTTGCAGGCAAAAGCCACCTAATGTCTCATAACTGACATTATCTGATGGTGTGGAGCATTCAGGAACAGCATGAACCTAGAGAACATAAATTGCTTCCACCACTAAGGCCTCCCCATACTCTAAGACATGTTTGTTCAGAGTTTGGCTGGCAGACACACTATCCATAGACTTCGTGGTGTTGGGAAACAGAAGCATTTTGTTTTTAACATGAGGCAAGTGATGAAGAGATGTGAAGAAGCATTTTCTTGGGGTCTGAGGGCAAGATTCATAGGAGAGGGCGCATATGGGTTGTGCTGTGCCAACACTGAACACGAAATCCTGAGTTAAATAGGTTCCCTGTGTTGTTTAGTGAACGCATGTTATTCATGCCTGTGATATGCGGGACTCTCAGAAGAGCAGGCACCCCACGAACTCAGTCTAAAGGCAACACAGTTAAGCAGATAGGAAAAAAAGTAACACTGGAAGATGTAGGTCATCCTCAGCTTAAACACCAACCAAAACATGAGACCTAACCTCAGATGACAATTATTCCTTAAGGAAAATACCACTATCTTTTAGGAATTGGAATGATGAATTTAGACCTACAACTGACGTTTGCATGCTTTGTCTAAATCTTTAAAAGTTTTCAAACTAAGCTCATAGCTCTGCCTACATTCTCAGGCTTGCAACCTCTGCTGAGGATCACTCTCTGACCTGGGCCAGCCGTTTCCCAGACAGCCCAAGTGCCCTGGCTTCCAGGGCAGGGACTGAACCTGTTAGGAAGAAGGAGTAGGGTCTGATTAGTCAAGACCCGCAGGAGCCTAGCAGGCAGCTTTCTCCTATGCCACACAAGCTCACCTCAAAATTCCCCTGCTTTTTTTTCTAATTGCAGGACTAAGGTAAACCCTTGAAAAGAGAGGAGGGAGGAACTGCAGTTATCTGGGAAACATGGTCAGTCTGCACTCCCACTTGGAGAGATTTGGGGCAGCTCATGATAAACAAAGTCAGCTGCTCTTTCTTGGTTTTCTGGGGCACAGTATGTAATTTTCACTTGCTCCCCCATCCCCTCCTTGCAAACACAATCATACACTCATCCCATCATGCTCTACATGGGGGTCCCAATTACTCTTTCAGGGTATTACCAAAACTGGAACTCTGAAAAAGCAGGTCAGAATGTGTTCCATTTTTCGCAGATGTGATGGAGACCATTCAATTTTAGCTTTTAAAAAAAAATTTTTTTTAAACATTAATTTTATAGCTTAGGCATGACAAGATTTATAAGATTTATATATACCAGGAGCCTTAAATGATGGAAGTGGTCCAGGTTCTATTAATCTCTGAGAAGTCCTAGCTATGAAGTAACCGAGTGAATTTTCTTACCACTGAGAGTTGTAATAAAAATCTAATAAAGTAGTTTGCAAAGCACTTTTTGCAAAAGCCTTTACTACACATTAGAATCATGTCCTGGCCCATCCCACTCCTGATAAGTTTTATGTTTGAGACTGAGACACCTTTAAACATTTGCCTGGCAATGTCACTGTACAATCAGAGTTGCAAACCACTGGTCTCATATTTGTTAAGCTTCTGTTATGTGCAGGACTGCTAAGAAGTTTGAACATAATTTCTCTCTTGTTTTCTGAAACCTCCACATCATCTGTTACCATGATCTGGAGGACCCAAAGGATCCAGCTCCTACCTTATCTTTTTCCCACACTTCCTGAGCTCACTCTTCTCCTGGCACTCTGGCTTTCTGTTTGCTCCTTCAGAGTGCCGGCTGCCGATGTGAGGCCTTTGCACACACGTTCCCATTCCCTGCACCTGGAACACTTGTACTTCACACATTCACAGTTGCTGCTCATTCTCATTTGGGCCTTAGTTCAAATACCTCCTCCTCAAATAGGCCTTCATGACCCCCTCACCAATCATTCTTTATCATTCCTCCCTTTTGGCTCTCGTCAGAACAATTACCAGTTTTTATAAAACCATCTTGTTTATTTAGTTACATGTATACTGTTTGTACATTCTTTTATAAGGAGAGAACTGACATTGCCTATCTTACTTGCTGCTACATACCCAGTAAAAGAAAAAAAAAATTGCTTCGGACAGAGTGGGTGCTCAATAAATATTTGTTAAATAAAGATTGAATATATTAACCTTAAATTATTCTTATTTTCTCTCCCCCTTTTCTTTTTTTGCATCATTCCCCCATGTTATAACTATGGCTTCTTTTTTTTTTTTTCCTTTAATATGTACGGTGCAGGTGGAACATTTAAGTTCAATATACTAAAGGTGGGGGAAATTTCTGTGATTTTTTTTTTTTTTTTTTTTTTTTTTTTTTACCAACACTATTAGTTTTGTAAATCCTCAAATGGAACCAAAAGGCCTGCTGGGGCTGGAAGAGAATGGAACACTGACAGCACAGGAAATGTTGCTGCTAAGTGAGAGCTGGTCTTCCTAAAGAATCACTGAAAGAAAAAAAAAGTAATGCCCTACTCTTCAAGAGTATTCTCTTGTCTCATTTTAATTCATGAACTGTTAAGCATTCAGCTTAAGCCAAACCCGAACATTTTATTGATTTGTTCAGCACTATTCATGGAGATCATTTGTACTCACACAGTACGTTAGTGACTGGTGTTATTAGGTGAAAATGGAATCTAGCTGAAAAGAGAAAGAGTAGACATATAGTGGGGAGCAATTACCATATAAATAGACATTAACTATCTAAGAGAGTTCTCCAACATAAAATAAGTAAAACAGGTCTTTTGAGGTGTTATTTCTGGAATTTCAAGTTGAAATGCTATTTTAACTCTCATTTTTTCCCCCTGCACTAAGAGAGAAAGAAAATCCCATGAGAGAGGTTAAAACTTTCAAAGATCTGTACTATAGCTACAAAACAACTATATAAACATACTATTCAGTTATAGTGTGTGAAAAGGCACAAAATTAGATAAGATACTGGTATTTTATATGGAAATTAAAAGAACATGTCATTAACATTCAAGTAACACAGGACAAATATATTATGGAGGTTTAATAAAGTTGCAAGAATTAAAAATACTCAAGGCTTTAATTTATTTCTGTGTTCATTATTAAAATTTATAGAGGTGTTCCCTGAAATCAGTTTCGCATTAAGTGGTTTTCTTTTCAAGGTAAATAGAAAACATGAGGGAAAATGAAATCTTTTGAATATAAGTCTTTATGGAAACTGAAATACTTGTATTGATTTTCTTTTCTGTTAACTTAATGCCACTTGAGATATAAATTGCCCTTTCACTTTGTTCATCTAAAAAATGAATTAAAGTTGTTACCACAATAAGACAAAATTTTTAAAAAATAGAATGATGGTAATTATTACAATTGCATTTGATTCTGCTTATGTGAATGTTCAAGTCAATTTTTTCTATAACCCTCAAAAAAAAGCAAATTTAGGATATTTAACTATGATTATAGCAGGTAATAAAGACTATAAAGTTAGGAGAATTTTTTCTCTCCTTCATTGCCAATTTCTGTTTTTTAAAAATCCCACAATAATTGCATATTTGTTGAAGGTATAGGTAATTTCTGGTTGATTTCAAAGACATGATCATTTGCATTGGAATGGTGCTTCCCATTTCACAAAACAATTTAGCACATGTGGAACTGATAATAACTCTACACACAAACTTTAGCTCGAGGAGCATGTGTAATATAGCTACAGTCTAAAGTAAGAGTCATTACTGAGATTCAAAGCTACATCTTTGGGCTTCAACTCCTGTGCTGTATCCAGTAAACTAAACTGCCTCTGAAATAACAATGCAATTGATAACTTTTTCAAATAATGAATTATGATTTTATTGCAAGTATATGCATTAGCTAATGTAATATACAGTATCTCTGAGTATTAGGCAAGACAATATTTGGCTTTACCTAATATTCTTAAAATGATCATCAGAAAGATTACATTTTATTTGAGTAGGGTTTTAGAGTCTATAAATTGCTGTTACATAAGTTGACTCATTTAGCTATAAGTAAATGTAGGGCTTAGTCATTCACTGCATTACCTCATCCTAAACAAATTCACATAGGAAATTTCTCATCCTATCACTTACTCAGAGCTAAAGATTTCAAGGGAGTCTGTCATTGCAGTCTTTGGAAATTCAAACAATTGCTAGGAGATTATGTGTATTTTGCAATAGTCCCCAAACAGAATCAGTTGATTCTGACCTCCAAAAGTCTTCAAAATATCTTTCTAAATTCAAGTTTCATCCACCCATTGGGTCTAAATGTTTTGAGTAAACAGTTAAACAAATGTATTTTTTTCTTTTTCTTTTTTATTGAGGTGAAATTCACATAACATATAATTAACCATTTAAAAGTGAACAGTTCAGTGATATTTCATATGTTCACAATGTTGTACAACCACCACTTCTATCTAGTTCTAAAACATTTTGTGTTTTGGTCAGATTTTCATTTCACATAGATCATCTAGTTGCAGAGTGGATCACTGACTGGAGGAAGGCAAGAATGGAGGTGAAGATTGCAGCAAAGACATCAGTTGCAGTGGTTATTGATATGCTAATGACCCAGGGAAGTGGCAGAGACAGGAAGAGAGCATTTAAGAAATGTTTAGGGAGCAAAATCTGCAGAACATGAGAGGTAATGAGATATGATTACTGAGAGTAAGAGAAAATAGGGATAGTACCCAGTATTCTGCATTGATAGATAAAAAAGCTTGTAACAATAAATTCAAAAGTAAATTTAAGTATAGAAATAAATTGAGTTTATACTGAGTTCTGTTTTATTTGTACTGTATTTGCAAGGCTTGTGGCATGTACTAGTGGAGTAATCCTGGAGTGTGGGGTAGAGGAGGGGTCAGAGTTACAGCATTAGCATATTTATATGTATGTCGTGGTTAAAATCAATCTCAGGGGACAGAGGCCACCAGAGAGGCCCGAGAGCTGCTGGGCCCATGTACCACAAGGCTCTTGCACTGGAGCAGGTAGGCGCCACTGCAGGACTCCTAGTTTAGTCCAGTGTGCACCATCCAGAGAGGTCCTAGAGCCGCCAGGCCCACAGGGCCCCAAGCCACCCATGTTGGAACAGGTAGGCACTATTGCAGGACTCCCAGCCCAGGCCAGTCCCCACGGCCCAGAGAGGTCTGAGCCTCCCACAAACAGGCACAGACGCAGCCATGCCAAATTGGCAGTCCCTTCAGGATCCTAGCCAGACATTCGTGTCAAGTGAGTGGACCATGAAATTCCCTGCCACAATGACTAAGCACCAAAGGAAAGATACCAGAAATATGAAAAACAAAGAAAGTACAACACCACCAAAGGGTAATAATAACTCTCAAGCTCTAGATCCTATAGAACAGGAAGTCCTTGAAATGACTGACAAGGAATTTTGAGCAACAATTCTAAGGAAACTAAATGAGATACAAGATACATGTCAGTTAGACAACACAATGAAATGAGAAAAAGTATACAGTAACTGAAAGAAGAAATGTACAAAGAAATCAATGCCCTGAAAAAGAATGTAGCAGAGTTTGCAGAGCTAAAGAATTCATTCAACGAAATAAAAAACACAACAGAGAGTTTAACAAGTAGGCTAGAACAAGCAGAAGAGAGAAATTTTGACCTTGAAAATGGGCTGTTTGAAATAACACAGGCAGAGAAAAAGAAAAAAAAGAAAAAAGAATTAAAAACATTGAAGAAAATCTAAGAGAGATAACAGACAACCTTAAGCACTCAAATGTCAGAATCATTGGTATTTCAGAAGAGGAGGAAAAAGGAAATGGCACTGAAAACATATTCAACAAAATAATAGCAGAAAACCCCCCAGTATAGGGAAAGACACAGATCTTCAGATTCAGGAGGCTCAAAGATCCCCAAACATATTCAACCCAAAAAGGTCCTCTCCAAGACACATTATAGTCAAATTGGAAGAACTCAAAGACAAGGACAGAATCTTAAAAGTGACATGAGGGAAGTGGCAAGTCACCAGTAAGGGAGCCCCAATCAGACTAACATCAGGCTTTTCATCAGAAACCCTAGAAGCCAGAAAAGAATGTGACGATATATTCAAAAAACTAAAAGACAAAGATTGCCAGCCAAGAATACTTTACCCAGCAAGCCTATCTTTCTGAAATGAAGGACAAATAGTATATTTCTCTGACAAACAAAAACTGTGGGAGTTCACTACCACACAACCAGCATTATAAGAAATTCTGAATGGAGTACTGGGTTTGGTACCTAAAAAACAACCACCACTGCCATAAATACACAAGAAAAAATAAAACCCATGAGTAAAATAAAAATCCTAACAATAACGAGAAGAAAAGTTTATCTACCACCCCAAGAAATCAAAAAATACAGAAGACAAACAGTAAATTGGAAGAAAAGAACAAAAGATACTTTAGATATCCAAACAAAAATCAATAAAATGCTAAGAGTAAATCACCACCGTTCAATAACAACACTTAGTGTAAAAGGATTAAATTCCCTACTCAAAAGGCACAGACTGACTGACTGGATTAAAAAGGTTGATCCAACTATATGCTGCCTTCAAGAGACTCACCTCACCTGTAAAGACACATATAGACTAAGAGTGAAAGAATGGAGAAAGATATTCCATGCAAATAGAAATGAAAAATGAGCTGGAGTAGCTATTTTTATATCAGATAAAATAGACTTTAAAGCAAAAACCATAAAAAGAAATAAAGAAGGCCACTATATAATGATAAAAGTATTTATCCATCAAGAAGAAATAGCAATCATAAATATATATGCACCCAAGGTTGGAGCAGCCAGATTTATAAAGCAAACACTGTTAGACCTAAAGAATGAGATAGACACTAATATCATAATAGCAGGGGACCTGAACACCCCACTCTCAATATTGGACAGATCATCTAGGCAAAGAATCAGCATAGAAACACAGGATGTAAACAACATTTTAGAACAATTGAACTTGGCAGATATCTACAGAACATTCCATCCAACAACCTCAGAATATCCATTCTTCTAATTAGCACATGGAACATTCTCCAAGATAGAGCACATGTTAGGTCACAAATCAAGTCTCAACAAATTCAAAACATTGGAATTATTCCATGTATTTTTTCAGATCACAAAGGATTAAAATTAGAAATCAATAACAAACGAAATTCTTGAAACCATACAAAAACACGGAAAATAAACAGCATTCTAATTAATGACATAGGTCCAAGAATAATTAAACAGGAAATCAAAAATTTATTGAAATTAATGAAAATAATTATACAAGTTACCAAAACCTGAGGGATACTGCAAAAGCAGTATTAAAGGGGAAATTTATCACATTAAATACTACAGAAGAATGGAAAGATGGCAAGTAAACAACCTAACACTTCACCTTAAAGAACGAGAAAAACAAGAATAATCCAAACCCAAAGTTAGCAGATGGAAACAAATAATTAAGATCAGAGCAGAACTTAATGAAATAGAAACCCCAAAAATGAAACAAAAGATCAATGAATAAAAAATTGGTTTTTTGGGCCGAGCCCGTGGCGCACTCGGGAGAGTGTGGCACTGGGAGTGTGGTGACGCTCCCTCTGCGGGTTCGGATCCTATATGGGAATGGCCGGTGCACTCACTGGCTAAGTGCCAGTCACGAAAAAGACAAAAACAAAAAAAAAAAGAAAAAAAAGAAAAAAAGAAAAAGTTGGTTTTTTGAAAAGATAAATAAAATTGACAAACCATTAGCAAGGCTAACTAAAAAAAAGAGAGAAGACCCAAATAACAAAAATTAGAAATGAAAAAGATGATATTACAACTGATACCTCAGAAATACAAGATATCATTAGAGAATACTATAAACAACTATATGCCAACATATTTGAAAATCTGGAGGAAAAGGATAAATTTCTGAACACACACAAAGTACCAAAACTGAGCCAAGAAGATGTAGAAAATCTGAAGAGATTAATAACAATAAGAGATTGAAACTTTTATCAGAAGGCACCTGACAAAGAAAAGCCCAGGACTGCATAGGTTCACTGCAGAATTCTACCAAACCTTCAATGAGGAATTGATACCAAACCACTACAAAGTATTCTGAAAGATTGAAAAAGAGGCCATTCTCACAAACTCATTCTATGAAGCAAACATCAGCCTCATACCAAAAACCAGACAAAGATGCAACAAAAAAAGAAAACTACAGGCCAATATCCTTGATGAATATAGATGTGAAAATGCTCAATAATATACTAGCTAACAGAGTACAGGAACACATACACAAAATTATACATCATGATAAAGTGGGATTCATCCCAGGGATGCAAGGTTGGTTCAACATATGCAAGTCAATAAGTGTGATACACCACATCAACAAAATCAAAGACAAAGACCATATGATCATCTCTATAGATGCAGAAAAAGCATTTAACAAAATTCAACATTTGCTCATGATAAAGACTCTCTACAAGTTAGGTGTAGATGGGAAGTATCTCAACATAATTAAAGCCATAGGTGATAAACTCACTGCCAATATCATCCTGAATGGACACCACTCTCACCACTCCTATTCAACACAGTGTTGGAAGTACTAGCCAGAGCAATAGAAAAGAGAAGGAAATAAAGGGCATCCAGACTGGAAAAGAGGAAGTCAAACTGTCCCTGTTTGCAGATGACATGATCCTGTATATTGAACAGCCTAAAGCCTCTACAGAAAAACTCTTAGAGTTAATAGATGATTTCAGCAAAGTTGCAGGATACAAAATCAACACACACACAAAAAACAGTAGCATTTCTATACTCCCACACTAAACATGCAGAAAAAGAAATCAAGAAAGCTAGCCCATTTACAATAGCCACCAAAAAAATAAATACTTAGAAATAAATTTAACTAAGGATGTGAAAAATGTCTACAAAGAGAACTACAAACCACTGTTGAGAGGTATTAAAGAGGACACAAGAATATGGAAAGATATTCCATGCTCTTGGATTGGAAGAATTAACATTGTGAATATGTCCACACTACCCAAAGTGATCTACTGATTCAATGCAATCACCATCAAAATCCCAATGTCATTTTTCTCTGAAATCGAAAAACTATCCAGACATTTATTTGGAACATCAAAAGACCATGAATAACCAAAGCAATTCTAAGCAAAAAAAAAAAAAAAAAAAGCTGGAGGCATAACACTACCTGACTTTAAACTATACTACAAAGCTATAATAACCAAAACAGCATGGTACTAGCATAAAAACAGACACAGGGGTCAATGGAATAAAATGGAGAATCCAAAAATCAACCTATACACCTATAGCCATCTGATCTTTGACAAAGTTACGAAGTCTACACACTGGGGAAGAGACTTCCTATTCAGCAAATGGTGCTGGGAAAACTGGATTTCTATATGAAGCAGAATGAAGCTAGATTGACACCTCTCACCATATACTAAAATCAACTCAAAATGGATAAAGAATTTAATATACACTCTGAAACAATAACACTACTTAAACAAAACATAGGGGAAAAACTCCAGGATAGTAGGATTAGGTACAGACTTTCTGAAAATAACCCCAAAAGCACAGGCAACCAAAGGAAAAATAAACAGATGGGATTATATCAAACTAAAAAGCTTCTGCACAGCAGAAGAAACAATCAAAAGAGCAAAAAGACTTCCAACACAGTGTGAGAAAATATTTTCAAAATATACATCAGACAAAGGATTAATAACCACAATATATGAGGAACTCAAACAACTTTCCAGCAAAAAAACAAGTAACCCAATTAAAAAATGGGCAAAGAAGCTGAATAGGAATTGCTCAAAGGAAGATATATGAATGGTCAACAGACACATGAAAAAATGCTCAACATCACTCAGCATTTGGGAAATGCAAA
This sequence comes from Cynocephalus volans, assembly GCF_027409185.1. Classification (NCBI taxonomy): domain Eukaryota; kingdom Metazoa; phylum Chordata; class Mammalia; order Dermoptera; family Cynocephalidae; genus Cynocephalus; species Cynocephalus volans. The sequence continues at coordinate 66,868,941 of NC_084472.1, forward strand.
TCAAAACCACACCTTATACCATCTCACTCAAATTAGGATGGCTAATATCCAAAAGACTGTGAATGAGAATTGCTGGCAAGGTTGCAGAGAAAAAGCAGCCCTCCTACACTGTTTGTGGACTGCAAAATGGTGCAGCCTTTATGGAAAATGGTTTGGAGATTCCTCAACAATTACAGATAGATTTACCATATGACCCAGCTATTCCATTGCTGGGAGTATACCCAGAGGAATTGAAATCATCATGCCAAAGGGATACCTGTGCTACAATATTTATTGCAGCATCATTTACAATAGCCAAGAGTTGGAACCAGCCCAAATGTCCATCATCAGATGAGTGGATACAGAAAATGTGGTATATCTACACAATGGAATACTACTCTGCTATTAAAAAGAATGAAATATTTCCATTCACAACAACATGGATGGACTTAGACAAAATTATTTTAAGTGAATTATTTCAGGCACAGAACAAAAAATACCACATATTTTCACTTATTTGTGGGAGCTAAAAATAGATAAATACACAAACAAACGGGAGTGGGGCAGGGAAGAAGACACAACAATCACAATTCCTTGAACTTGTTAAGACAAGTGAACAGATATGATGTTGATTGGTGGAAAGGGAAAGCGGGGGAGGAGGGAGGGAGGAATCAGTAAAGTGACATGGAAATCAGCTGCTTTGTATATTGATAAAATAAAAAAATAAAATAAAATAAAAAAATCTCAATCTCAGTCATGAATGAGATAGTTTCAGGAGATAATATAGACTAAGTAACTGGGTAATAAACAAAAAACATCATCACAGCATACAGATATAAACTAAGGATTAAAAGTGAAAATTTAGCAGTTAGCATGCTATTGTAACTCTATGAGAAAAGCTTCACATTTAAGATAAAAAGAGTTGAGACATTAACTTTAAGTAAAGAGGTAAGGACAAGATATAATCCAATTTTTGGAAATCAAGAATGAGGCAAGAAGGTCTAGTGGCAACGAAAATTCATTTTGAGACTATGGATTATCCATAGTGAGGGTGAAGGATTAACTGGGACACTCATTACTTGAATGCTTTAATAGTAGTGGTTATGGCAAATGAATAGAAAGATGTTTTAAAAATTAATCTGCCATTAACAAATCAATGAAACTGTATTCATGTAGAATTGACTATAATATTGACTGGATTTTATTTTTTTACAAATAATCTAGGTCACACAATAATAACAACAAAACCTTGGCTATGGAATTATGTCACAGGTACATAAATTTTGATTTAGGACTGGATGTCTATGATAATGGTATAACTGAAGTTCCATAAATGTCTTTGCACATTGATTATCTGGTCAAGTAACCTATGATTGATAATAAACCATTGATTTCTTCAAGTGAATAGTAATGTTCAAGTCTTAACATTCTCATTTCTAACTGCCTAAGCAGTTGCAAGACCAAGTTATAGAAGACTAAATAAAGTAAAATACAAAAACCAACATGTAAATGATTTTCTAATAGATCACTGTATTTGTCATATTGATTCTATATTATTTAAATTATATCTCCACAGATACCACTTAACATTTATTACTCGTTGGTATTGCCAAAGACAAGAGCTGCTACTGTGTTTGTTAGCTCTTTGATATACTAGCCAATTTTTAGCTGAAAGGATATGTTTTCTGAATCAAACCATCAATGTGCCAAGAGCTAGTATGATAGGTGTTTATTCTTCAGCAGAGTTTTTAGGAAAAAGGGATTAAAATCAATTTTCATCACATAATTGATATATTGACTATCTAGATAGACATAAGTTTTAAAATACTAAGTATGGTTCCTGATTTGCTGACATGTCTCACTCTAACTCAATTAATTTAAAGTGATGAATATTAAATTGTGACAAAGACAAAGGGTAAAAAAGAAATTCCCTACAAATCTATCAGAATCATCATCAATGTAATTATTTCTTTGCATAACCTTTTTTTTTTAACTGAAAGCTATCTGAGAATTTGTTGTAATGATATTAATAAATTTTATGTCATTGTTAATCTTAATTTTTTATAAAGTATGTTCTTTATGAATTTACTCCTTAAAATTTGTCATTTTATAAAAGCAAAAATGTCTTTAAGTTAAATGCATTTTTTAAGAAAACGAAAATGAACAAAAAAACATTTAAAAGGTGTTATTGGACCAGAATTGGCATTAGAACTTTCCTAACAGAAAGTTCATGGATGGGACTGAACAAAGTGGACCTGAAAATATTTGTGTATGATTTTAGTAATGCAAATCTTGACAAGGAGAACTCTAAGCTAACCTAAAATTTTAAACTGTGTGTATATATAAATGATATAATCTTCTTATAAAATATCTTAATTTAAATTTTAAAATTTTCACTTCCATTTGTATAAATGGTTTTGTGGGGTTTTTTTTCCTAAATGTATACTATTGCTCATTAATCAAATTAAATACACATATATGACAAAGTAAACATTGTGTGGTTCACAGGGGACATCATGTCAGGGCCCATTTTTGTAAGGCTGTGGAAAGAGCCAGTAGGAAAAAGAACAGCTGAAGATAGTGGACAGAGAAAGAATAACTGCTACATCAAGGTCTCTAAGTCAATATGAAGCAACAGGGTCACGAGCACTAACAAGAGTTTTGGCTTTCTATCCAAGCAGGGACACATTGTATCTTGTGAAATTACGAGGAAGGCAGGCGATGAGGAAGACTGTGATAAAGATGGAAGCTGTAGAGTGGTGCAGCCTCAGCTGCCCACATGTCCCTGACCTGCACAGGCCGGTGCCTGCATCCAGCACCTGCCCAAGGTTGGAGCCATCCATTCGTCATTGCACCTGCACTATTTGGCTCTGCCTCTTTCCTCACACCACAGAAAACCCAGGCTTCCCATTGGAACATACCCAATACACTTGCATGTTTGTAAACATGATTTTTCTTTAATGCTACAAGAGAGCAATCATTCAAGATGATTAATTTCAAAAGTATTCAAAAGAAGGGAATAGGAAGGCAATAAACTTGATTCTGAAATATGGGATCTATCAGGTAGGTTTCTGGAAAGTCCAGAGAGAAATAGATTTAGAACAGGAAAGGAAGTAATTAAGATTCTCCATATAGGATTCAAATGGGGTTGGGGTGTTGAAGAAAGTTGGGGAATCAGGAAACAAGCAGCTCCATAAGGCATATGAGTGAATGCTGTGGGCATTTGAATGTAAAAGAATGGCACGGCCAGATGTGAGACAAAGTGCAGTTTATCAGAGTTCAAGTTTTCACAAATAAAAGGTTTCCATATGTGAAGTTCACGGCATGCCAGTGAGAGGTTGTAGAGATCAGAATAATCAGAGTTAAGGATCTGGAAGCTGAGGGTTGGGATAGACTGTCTCCCCCATAGTGTGGGATTTTCCCAGGTTGATGGAGAAGTTGAGGGGCCAGGAATTCAATTAGTAGATGTGCCCTAGAAGAGAAGAGATTACCCCTTATGGCTAATGGTCTCCTCACAGAGTGGGAATTTACCCAGAGAGTGAAGGAGTTGAGGTGCTCAGTCAGCCCTATACTCTCCGCTGGAAGCAATCAGTTTAAAGCTTTTCAGGAGTTTCTGTACCTAAAGACACCCTCCCTGTATATGCCCTGGAGCATGATAGGCCTTGTAATTTTCCTAAACCTTTCACTGGGTGTTATCTTGATTCTTTGGAAAACTAGACTTCTAGCTGATGGCCACTGGTTTGTTTGGTTCCATTGCCTGAGACACAACAACTAACACCCCCTTTAGATTCCCCCCCCCAAATGGTGCTAGTCATACTTTTAGATTTTAGTTGATTTCCTATGGAAACATTATTCATTTCAGAGTTTAGAGAACTGCTTCCTTCCCAGTCGTTCTGGGATAAACAGACCACTGACAACAAGGGAGTGGCTGGTGGATTACAAAACTCACCACCCTGGAAGCTGGGCTCTGTGTCTGGAGAGGAGGCCTCTCTTCCCAGCTGGCATGGGTTAAGTGTGTCCCCCCAAGGTTCATGTATTGGAAACTTGAACCCCATTGTAACAGTGTTAAGAGGGTGACAAATCCAATTATGTTATTTGAAAGGCAGGGCCTTTAAGAGGTGATTAGATTATGAGGACTGTGCCCTCATGACTGGATTGATCCATTGTGGAGTAATGGGCAAGAGAGATAATTAGCTCTCTTGCTCAGTCCATTCTCACCATGTGACACCCTGCATAGCTGTAAAGAGTCACCACCAACAAGAAGGCCTCACCAGATGTGTTCCCTGGACTTTGGACTTCCCAGCCTCTGACAGTGTAAGAAATAAATTTCATTTCTTTACACATTACTCAGTTCCATGTATTCCATCATAAGCAACAGAAATGGACTAATAACACCAGCATTCCCCATACTTTCACTATGCTTTTTGGGGGGGGGGGGCATTCCAATATTAATTTCACTTTGTTTCAACAATTTCTCTTTTTTCTTTTAAACTCCTTTCTCTTTATCCAAGCTGCAGCCCCCAGGGAATCCATCAAAACAGTAATCTTGGTGTTGCTGTGACCATGTTATGTAGATATGATTAAAGCCCATAATTAGTTTGACTTTAAATAGATTATCTGAGATAATCTGGGTGGGCCTCATTCATTCAGCTGAAAGGTATAAAGGGAAGAACAGAGGTTTCCCTAAAGAAAAAACTCTGGACAGCAATCATAGCTCTTGCACAGAATTTCCAATCTGCCCTTCAAGATAGGCTGCTCTGTGGACTTCAGTCTTGCCCTAGCCAGCCTCCAAACCACAGAAATCCATTCCTTGTAGTAAATCGCTTATTATATATCTCCTACTGGTTTTGTGTTTCCAGTTGAACCCTAGCTAACACACACATCTTTATCCATGTTGTAGTGGACCCAAATAGATCACCATTTACCAGTGGGCCAGTTGTTGAAGTAGTTTCCTCATCTGTAAACCTGGTGTATAAAAGCTTGCCTTTAAGTCTTGCTGAGAGGATTAAATGGTGTGTTGTTATAAATTTCATGCCAAGTGAAATCTCAGTCAGTTAGTTTTATTTCTTTCCCCTGCCTTGTTTTTCCTTTTTAAATTTACATTCTTCTTCTCTAGTAACATACTTTAAAATTTGTATTTAGATTGTATGAAAACACTTCTTATTATAATTTCCACTGTCTATAAATAATAAAGTATCTTTTCAATGGCTTGGGGCCATTAACACTTGAAATTACTGAGGTCATCAGAATTTTTAACCAGGCCTCTGCATTTTTCAGATTTTAATTCGATAAGTGAAAGTTGTGGGGGGTTTCCTTAATAAAGCGTTCACAATGTGAATAACTAAATAGGCAGCATATTGCAGATCAATACGTGAAAAGTAGTCACTGTACATTCCTGAAAGATTCAAAGCTTTCAAAGATTTTCTTAAAATGCTAATCCAAGCATTCATATTTTGTTATTTTTTTGCTCTTGCCTTGTTTATAAAATGGAGTTTTAATAATAAAAATTATATATATTTTTTTCTTTTCCTGGAGTCTGACCCTTCAAGTTCACCTGTGACCTCCTTTTTCAATCATCTGTTTGAGTGCTTTACTACTAGATGTTCTCTTTGAAAAGTTTCAGGAGCTAAACATTCAATCCCAAATGCTCTAGCTACTGTGATATCAAAGAAAATAAACTCATAAAACCAACACTTAATTATAGTTTATCTAATAAACTTCAATAGGAAACCAAAAACAGAGAAAAAATACAAAATAAATACTTTAAAATATCATAATGATTCAGCTGTCAATGGGAAGAAAACAGTCTCTGGAACTCACTTTCTCTAAATAATAATCCTGTTATTTTCCAAAAAGTAGAACATAGTCTGTGGCAGAAGTTCCTTAACATCGCGGTATATAGGGTCACATAGCCGGCTGTGAATATCCTGGTTTCCAGGCTCTTTTTCCATACCCATGACATCGGCATCCCTGACGATGGGAATTGGAGACAGTATTTCTGAGAAAAGACAACCAAATTTGGAAATTGGTGATCTACAATCTCCTCCTCAATGTGGGGCTTCAGACCCAGCAGCTTTGCTGTCCTCAGGGGCCTTGTTAGAACTGCAAGACATTGTGCTCCTCCCCAGACCTGTTGAATCAGAGGCTGTTTTATAACAAGACCCACAGGTGATTGCCCAAGCTCTACTTAAAGCACTGCCTTACTCCTGTTCATTTGGGTAAAAATAAAATGCTTTTCATAATTTCCTCATAATTTCTTACACAATGAAGACTAATAAGTCTACATTCTTCCATAATCTAAACAATACCTTAAAAGATCAATGTTTTTTTCATGTTATTTTGCATAATTCAAACTCTTTATCTATCATTGTCTATCTAAAAGACTAGATTGCAAAGGGGAATACTATGTGTTGTAAGGGATACACAGTTAATCAGTCACATTCCGTTTTCAGAGATCTTTTCAGTCTGGCTAGGCCAGAAGGAATGGCATGCACTTAATAAGAATAAAAGGCTAAAATGATACTCCTTTTGACCTCAGGCTGCCATAAAAGAAAGGAACTTGGCAGATTAGAGAAAATTTCTGAGAGAAATGTCATCCAGTTTTGTTCCTAATTAGATCCTTGTCATATCTAAATACTTGACCCTACCTTTCACAATGAATTAACACCTTTTCCTTCATCCTCTCTCAAAAGAAGTTTCTAATTGAAATTAATTCACAGTCAAGCAAAATATGATTGCTTTAGTCCCTTCCTCACATGCACATCTTTTCTTATGCTGTAAAGTGACATTTGAGCACAGTCTGGAAATGCAGGCATCCTTGTGTTTAATTTATGACTCTACAATCTCTTCACTTTTACTCTTCCCTTCTTGGAAGAGATGCTTAATGATTTCTTTTTTTAACAAAATGCACAAGTTAATTACTGACCTCCTGTTAACAATGCCAAGCAAGTTTGGAAACTAAACTCGACTGGCTTGTATGAAATTTATTCCATTTCTTGTAATAAATGTATGGAGCTAGTACAATAAAAGATTTAGAAAATAAAATAACAAAATTTTATTAATACCGTTTTAACTTTAGTACTTTTTAAATTTTATGCAAATGATGTCATTTCACACTGATATGATCAGTGACAAGAAGGAAATTCAAATATAATAGGAATATAGGGAATATTTTCCAAGGGTCCTTTACAAACATTGGTGATACTTATATCTGGGACTACTCCAAACTTGTCACCTCTCCCAGGGTGATGGAGATGCAAAGGATTACTCAAAGCCCATTTCTTCTGAGCAGTGAGAGGCCCAGGAACCCTCAAGAGAGAAGCATTCTTTGGAAAATAACCCAAACTAGGGTTTTCTCTCAGTATTTATTCTCCAGGCAAGAACATTACAGAAAAGGAACATAGGTGGTTACAAAAAAAACAGTAAGATAATTGTCATGGCAACAATCATTAGGTTTAGCTTCACCAAGGACATCTGCCCTTAGAGCCAGCATTTTTGCTGTGTTACCATTCTTTGTCTACAACAGAGACTTTAGCCTGGGGAAAGTTTTCTGTCTTTTGCAAGCATAACATTTCTATGTGTAATTCTAAAAAGTTAGGCTCTGTGAAATACATTTGCTTTATAAATGTTAGTATACTCCATACAAACTCTTGTTACATATGACTGGAACAGGAACTCTGATGCACTGGTTGAGTTTCCTAACATAATATTCACTCTATGTAAGAGCCACTACCAAGAAAATAGAAAATTCCCCTTAAAGAGACACCTCACAGTTCCTTACTTCCTTCTTATGCTGACTTTAGATGTTACATTATCTCCATCATGTCTACACATCAGCTTACACACAGACTAATTTGTTGCACAGCTAACCACTACAATGGCACACAACATGGGTGACTATAGGCTAATATATCTGAAGAATATCAGTCTTATTCTCTTTGTATCAAGTGTTGAAGTATTCCATCACTCCAGTGCTGATGCAGTTGATTGCATGGACTTAACCAACCAGTCTCTTCTGGAGTGAGGCTGCCTTTCACTGTTTCTGTTAGTACGACCTTGAGATTCTTCCCAGAGGAGAAAGCTTTTCATATTCTTTAGGATATGTTCATACCCATTAGGTATTTTTTTTCCTACCTTTGTTTCTTGCATTTTTAATGCCCTAATTCTATACAATCGTGACAAATTTATTTGGCCACTATTTTCATAATTATTGCACCATTCCAGTGCAATACTTCCCAAAAGCCACTGTTGCCAATTCTATGTATTTACTTACACATTAATGTAGAACAGGTTGATTATAGATCAACATATTAACTAATAGCAATATTTAATTTTCTTATATATTAATCTGTATGATTTTTCCTTTTGGGGATATAGTAGTCACCTGTCAACACCCCTATGTATGTCCAAGATATAGACATATTTGGACATGGCAGGAGTGTCTGCAGAATGTTCTGGAAGTGATGATTCTGAATACAATAAGATGTTCCCTTAGTATGGGTCCTTTGGACTCATATCTGAGTCTAAATCTAAAAATCTCTCAAAGATACTAGAGTAAAAGCACAGCATTGTTCTCAGTCTATCTTACGGTGGGTACAAATAACTTACTATTTGAACATAGAAGAGACTTAGCTGCTTAAAAAACAGGTCACAGCAGAACATATCTGGACTGGAGAAGACATCAGTTTGGGCAGGCATGTGGGTAATTCTGTCCAAGGCCTCTGTGACCGCAGAGCAGAAAGCAGCTGCCCACACAGGGTCAAACTGATAGAATACTTTGCCAAAACTATCACACAGGGAATCAAAATTGGTGTGGAAGAGAGCGGTAAATTCCAAAGATGAGAAAATGGACTGTGTTCTTGAATGCACACGTACGTCTCTCTGTTATGTTCCTCCAAATTCTTATGTGTTCCTCCAAATTCATATGTTGAAGTCCTAACCCCTAGTTTATCAGAATGTGACCTTATTTGGAAATAGAGTCTCTACAGAGGTAATTAGGTTAAAGGGAAGTCGTTAGGGTGGGCCCTAATTTAGCATGACTGGTGTCCATAATAAAAGGGGAAGTTTGGACATAGGCATGGATACAGGGAGAATGCCATGTGAACAGGAAGATGATCGTCTACACGTGCAGGAACAAGACCTGGGACATATTCTCCCCCACAGCTTTCAGAAGGAACCAAATCTGCTATATCAGTTTCTGCTTCTGTTGCTTATAACTGAATACCTAAAACTGGGCAATTTATAAAGAAATATAATTTATTTTTTTATAGTTTCAGAGGGGAGAAGTCCCAGGTCCAGGACCACATCTGGTGGCACCTTCTTCTGGGTTGGAACTCTCTACAGAGTCCCATGATGACCATGGTCATATGGCAAAATAGGCTGAGCAAGATACAGCTAACCATCTCACTTGCTCTCCTTATAAAGCCTTCAGAACCATGCCCGTGACAGCCCATTGAACTATCAACCCATTACTCCATGAACAGATCAATCCATTCACTAGGGCATGGTCCTCAGATCCAATCACCTCTCAAAGGCCCCACCTTTAAAATGCTGTAGATGGGTTTCTCACCATCTCAACATTGTTACAACAGGGGTCCAGTGTTCAATACATGAACTTTTGCAGGACACTTTTAAACCATAGCACCTACAAAAACCTTAATTTGAAATTTCTAGCCTCCAGAACTGTGAGACATATTTCTGTTGTTTAAACCACGTGGTTTGTGGTACTTTGTTATGGCAGCCCTAGAAAACTCAAACAAACAAACTCCTTGAGGATTTCTTGGGTTATCAGCCATGGGGACATGTCTACCTCCCTTGGAAATGCATATATATTCCTTTCTCATTCAGGAGATGTTGAGTATCTTTTCTAAAGACAAAGAATAGCCAATGTCCCCTTTCGTCTGTAGGATCAGTTGTGGCTATGTCCTTTTTACTCAAGCTGTCACAAAACTAAGAGTCTGAAGCTCTCTTCCGTGTTGTTTCTAGACCCCCTCCCCCCACAAATTCAGATTTCAGAGCTTCCTTTCTACCATGTCATGCTAATTACTCTTCATTCTATAACATTTAACTTACATTGTGACCGCAATGAACTCTTAGTCAAAACAAAACTTATAGGAGCTATGTGGATCTCTCTCTTTCTCTTCTATTCTAAATTTAAAAGTCTAAATAGGGGAGTGAGTCCTTTCTATCCCTTTTAATTCAGTTTTTGAACTTCATCTTTTTAATCTACTCTCCTAATCAGTCTTCCCTGCCCCTAATCATACTGTCACTTTTACAGGGAGCATTAAACATATTACAAGCTTTTTTTCTAACCACATTTAGTAGTACTCTAACCAATACCTTTCTGGCTGCTATGTTGTTTTCAAAGATAATTGTATTTAGCAGAAGCCTATCTGAAAGCATATCCTCTAAAGTCTGTCATTAGTCTTGTAATTTATTTGACTATTTTCACCAAAATGAGCCATCCGTATATTTATATATATATTTTTTCTGTCTGAGTCTTGCATAACTGCAAAAATATATTAGAATTATTCTTGGAGAATTTATAATAACAGTTTCCACAATACTTTTTATCTGGCATTTGATTTACACCTTGTAAACAAATCCTGGAAAGAGACAGTCTTCCTAAAAATCACTTATTTTCCTTCATAGGTTTTTAAAATATGGTACAAATTTCTATTTTAACCAACAGTTTCTTTTCTCCTAGGGAATTCAACACAGGGAGAATAGACAGTGCCCATGCTTTTATATTGTCCCTTCTTCTCTGTTCCTTCTCTGCAATACCATGCACAAGTGTCTCAGCTCACTTCTGAAGCCCTCACCTGCCAGCTACCTGCTTCTGCCCCAATGTTGACACTCCCCAGACAGCCAGCTGCACTTAAACTCACAGGAATCTACTCTTCTATGTCCTAACCTGTGGATCCCACATTTCACAAATTCCTGATTAATGCTTTATTAGTGAGCAGCCAGTTGAGCAGGAAAGTAAGTCACATAGGCCTGCTAAGAAATGATGTGAACCTCATCTCCCCATGACCCTGTGTCAGGAGCCATTTGCACTATGGAAAGTGACAGTGAGGAGACTTTGTCACATGTGCCTAGGGACACAGGTGGGGAGCTGAGGGGAAGCCACAGAAAAGATGAAGAGAAGGTGTCTGTACTGGAGCACAGGCCAAGAGGTAAGTTTGAATGACCTTCTCATAACTTTCATAATGCTGGTGCATTTTCATAAATAGAAAGTGTTATGGACTGAATTGTGTCCCCCAAAATTTATGTGTTAAAGTCAAACCCCAAGTCCCTCAGAATGTGACTGTATTTGTAAGTGGGGTATTTAAAGATGTAATTACGGTAAAATGAGGTCATATAGGTGGTCCCTGGTGCAATATGACTAATGTATTTAAAAGAAGAGGAATTTAGGTTACAGACCCACAGAGGAAAGACCATGTGAAGACAGAGAAAAGATGTTCATTTACCAGCAAAGGAAGGAGACCTCAGAAGGAACTAACCCTGCTGATTCTGCTCTTGAGCTTCTAGTCTACAGGACTGTGATTTAAATTAATTTTTGTTGTTTAAGCTACCTGGATTGTGCTACTTTATTATGGCAGCCCTTGCAAACTGATACAGAAAGCTGTCTTACAAAGTCTCTACTTAGACCTATGAGAAGCTGTAAAATAGTTTTTCTTTAACATGTTATACATCAGTTTCCAATTTGCCATACCCAGGTACAAACCCTGTCACCCCTTATCAATTCCTGTAAACTTAATGGGGACAAGTGAGCATTTCTTTAACTGCTTTTGAGAGCAAACATTGGCTGTGCTGAATTCTTGATTGTCTTCCCATTACCAGCAATTGTCACCAGCTGGTGTATGAAGCTGCTATCCCCTTCTCTGTGCCATTGAATCCTTTGAATGGTTTTACCTTGCTCACAGCTGTTATCTGGGGACAGTATTTCCTGTGGCCTGCCTGCCACCTCTGCCTCCTGGCTCACTGACACTCTTACTGTTATTCCTCAGGGGCAAATGGGCCTGTTAAAAGTCTCTGCTGTGTGGTGTCCTCCCTCAGCCGAGGGCCACCAGATACCTTAGCAGGTTGAAATAGGCAACACTTGGCTCTTCCCAACTGACCACCTTCCCCAGTATCATTCCAAATTTTCTCTTTTCAACTAGATGATTTAGAATCTATTTATGGCTTTTCTGAGATGAGATTCATTTTTAAACTCTGTGCCTTAGCAAACTTCCTTTTTCCCATCTTCCTCCCACACTGTCCACCAGGTTCCTTCCACACCAAGCACACTCCCTTCTTGGGATCTGTGTGAGTGCAGTCCCCTACAACCCGGGAAAACCAGTGTCTCTTTTCCTTCCTTTCTGCAGGTCTTTGCTCAGATATCACCCCCACTTTAGAAACCGTCCTGATCATCATATTGTAAAAACACACTACCATCATTTTCACTCCTTCACTTAGATATTTTATAGCAATTATCACTACTGATACTGCATCAAATATTTACATATCTATTATTGTGTATTTATCTACATTGGAATGTAAACTCCAAGAGGGAAGGGACTCTGTACATCTTGCCAACAGTTATAACCCCAGCACCTAGAACAATCCTTGGCAGATAAGTGCTTCAGAATATTACACCTCTGAAGCAATGTGTAAGTCAATAGGGAGCATCCTTCCTGTATAGCAGTTCTAAATAATTCTGAGAAACACATCCGGTGGCAGTAAATCTGGCTTAAATTGTCAAACTACTCATTTATATGTGTTTATGTGCGTGTGTATGTGTGCGTGAGCATGTGCTTGTACACATCTGTGTGTGTGTGTGTGTGTGTGTCTGCTTACTGTGTATTCCAAGAACCTTAGAGGTCTACTGCCCCTGAATTAAGTGCAGACTCCTTAGCCTGATACTCAAAGGCCTTTCTTTGAAGAATGGCCAGTTTCTCTTTGGAGCCTTATCTCACTTTTTAAGATGTACATTTTCTATGTTTTTCTGTATCCTGTCCCTTCCTATAATCAAAAACCTCTTCTACATGATACACACATTCTTACCTCATCTGCCTCAATTCTGTCAATTGCTCTAAGGTTCAGCTTTTTCGTGGAGAATTTTCTGATCAGCTACACCCACCCATGCAACCCAGAACTTTAAAACCCTATGTGATTTTGATTGTTCTCTCATAACTTGTATTCTTCTTTTGTATTTAGTGGGTGTGTGTTTTATGTCTCCCAGAACAAACTCTGTCAAGCTCTGTAGGAGTTTGCTAGGGATGCTGTAATGAAGTGCCACAAACTAGTGGCTTTAACAACAGAAGTTTATTATCTCACAGTTCTGGAGGCTAGAAATCCAAGATCAAGGTGCTGGCAGGACTGGTTCCTTCGAAGGGCTGCGAGGAAGATTGTTCCAGGCCTCGCTCCTAGCTTTGGTGGTTGCTGGGAATCTTTGATGCTCCTTGCTTTGTAGAAGCATCACCCTGATTTCTAAGTTCATTTTGTCAAGGCATTCTCCCCGTGTGTGTCTGTGTCCGGATCTCCCTTTTTATAAGAACACAGTTATATTAGATAGGCCCACCATACTTCTGAACCCTTCTTAACTAATTACCTCTGCAACAACCCTATTTTAAAATATGGTACAGGAGATTAAGACTTCAACATATAAATTGGGGGGGAAAACAATTCAACCCATAACAAGCTCCTTATAAAAGGTTCTTCCTTTTCTCTTTGCATGCCTATAGCAACCAGCTCAGTGGTTTTCACATTCCAGTGACTACGTATATATTTTGTTGAACTGAAGTATGCCATTTACCCTGTACCACAAGTGCTTTTCCCAATATCTGTCACGTAGCTAGTATTCCAGTATATATTTTTAAGTTATTATTAGTGATTATGATTTTTTTTTTACTGCACATTTAGTCAAAAGATTACTGTGTGGTCCCATTACCTCCTTTCTGTGGCATGCTCTGGTGATTTAAGCCTTTGTATGAGCTATGCTTATTTACCATAACCTAATACCCAATAATGAAGGGGTCAGAAGAGAGGTGGCTGTGGGTGGGAGAGTACAATAGAAAATGAAATGGCAGAAGGGAGGAAATGTCTCTTGACTGGTCCTCAGTTTGTTCGCAGTATAGAAAAATCACCTATTTGAGCAGCATCACTCAGGGGTCCCAGGGGACACATTTTTTTACATGTCTCCCTCAACCTATTGCTCATCCACTTCTTTGAAAACCCGTTGATCCCAAGCTTGTTAACTCTAGAAGTAAAGCATTAGATTTATTTTTATACACTGTTGCCTTTTTTAAAAAAATATTTTATTTTGTCAATATACAATGTGGTTGATTATTGTGGCCAATTACCGAAAACTCCCTCCCCCCTCCCTCCCAACAATGTCCTTTCTGCATGCTTGTCATATCAACTTCAAGGAATTGTAATTGTTATGTCTTCTCCCCACCCCCCGGGTTTTTTGTTTATTTATTTATTTATTTTTAGCTCCCACAAATAAGTAAGAACATGCAATATTTCTCTCTCTGTGCCTGACTTGTTTCACTTAATGTAATTCTCTCTAGGTCCATCCATGTCATTGCAAATGGCAGTATTTCATTCTTTTTTATAGCTGAGTTGTATTCCATTGTGTAGATAAACCACATTTTCCATATCCACTCATCCAATGATGGACATTTGGGCTGGTTCCAACTCTTAGCTATTGTAAAGAGTGCTGCGATGAACATTGGGGAACAGGTATACCTTCAACTTGATGATTTCCATTCCTCTGGGTATATTCCCAGCACTGGGATAGCTGGGTCATATGGTAGATCTATCTGCAATTGTTTGAGGAACCTCCATACCATTTTCCATAGAGGCTGCACCATTTTGCAGTCCCACCAACAATGTATGAGAGTTCCTTTTTCTCCGCAACCTCGCCAGCATTTATCATTCACAGTCTTTTGGATATTAGCCATCCTAACTGAAGTGAGATGGTATCTCAGTGTGGTTTTGATTTGCATTCGCCGAATGCTGAGTGATGTTGAACATTTTTTCAAATGTCTGTTGGCCATTCGTATATCTTCCTTAGAGAAATGCCTATTTAGCTCTTTTGCCCATTTTTTAATTGGGTTGCTTGTTTTTTTCTTGTAAAGTCGTTTGAGTTCCTTGTATATTCTGGATATTAATCCTTTGTCTGACTTATATTTTGCAAATATTTTCTCCCATTCTCTTGGTTGTCTTTTAAATCTGTTAATTGTTTTTTTTTTTTTTTTTTTTTTTTTTGCTGTGCAGAAGCTTTTTAGTTTGATATAATCCCAATTCACTGTTGCCTTTCAAATTCATATTGTTGACTTCCTTTTCAGTGTTTTCAGTATCTGCAATTTCTATTCACAATGTCTTCTAAGACAATATATTCCTCTAGTCCAGTGATGTGTTTTGAAATTCCTTTGCAAGGTAGTATTTCTTCTGTAATTCCCTGGCAGAAAGATTTCCAAATGACCTCCAGGACCATGTTTTCCCTTTGATGCAATTTTCGAGAGCCCCAGTTACTACACTCAGCATTCTGTATAGCTGACTGCCACTAAGGAACCTTCACCTGAGCCAACTATGAATGAGCTTTACCTTTGGGACAGCAGCAATAACTTTATAAACAAATGAAAATAGGCTTTTAGCTTAAAAGCAGTTTATGCATTTTACCACAAAAATAAATTATTTTTTAAAATTAACTAAATCTTAAAATTAAAATAAGTAACACTTGAATAATTTTTGTAGTCTTTATTCATATATATTATTTAACATGAGTATCTAAGTGTGAAAATAGATCGTTGAGTTCACCAGGTAATATTATTTTTGACTCTGAGGTATGATTTTGTTTATTTAATGCAAGAGAACTGCAAAATTATTCTTAAATGTTTTTTGAAGTGCATTAGAATTTCTTTACAGAAGACATCATGTGAAAAGATGTGTTTTATTGGGTTTGGAGAATTGCATATTTGAGTTGAAAGAGCCAAAGATATATATTTTTTAAATATAGGATTCATATACCATATACACATTAATCTCACTATTGACATTACAATGCAGTCTGTGTAAAATTATAGGTTGTCAACTGAAAAAGCAAATCACTGATTTAACAAGAAATTAAGTGTAAAGTGAATTGAGACTTTGACAAATTACTATGGAGTTAAAAGTAATGGTATTAAATTCATTCTTTTTTTGTAGAACTGGGTAATTATTTTTGATAGCTAAAATATACATTCGCCAATCTAACAAAGGTTGTTTCAGAAAAATATATCTACTCCAGGTTTTAAAGAACTTTTCACTACTAGTGACTCCATTTGAATTAACATAGTTATGCACTACCAGGATATTTCTCCTGCAATAAACATAATGTGTGTCTATTGACCCCAGTCTGACTGTTTTGACTATGCTTGTAAACCACATGGACTTTCTGTTTGTCGGTTAATAACAAGTAAATCAAGCAAAATCTTTTAAAATGTGGATTAGAGGAGATGGAATGACTTCTTATGGATATTTGTTTTTTACTAACTACTGAAGTACAAGTTTTTATCGCACAATTTATTTAAGTGATTTTGTTTTGTTTGTCGTTTTTTATGATTATCTGTGAAAATTGGCAGTAGAGATACAATATAAAAAAAGGTACAATATAACTAATACTTCTAGAAAGAAACTAGGAGACTTAGACCCATTCTTGGGGGCTGGGTATCTATTAGTTGTCAAGTTGTCGCAGATTCTATCAAGTTGTTGTCTAAAACATAAGGTTTTTACATATTCAGAGAAAGTAAGTCTCACCATGTTCTTTGGCTTTCTTCCTCCCCATATATGACCTATTTCCCGATACTGAGAATTCCTGGTGACTTTCAACAGTGAAAAACCTTCCAGAATTTTTCTAGAATAATTAATTCTTTAGTTTCCTCTGGTTTTAACACTATTGTGCCTGATCATGTTAAACTTTACCTAAGTCTTCTGCTCTTGGAAAATAACCAAGGTTAAGAAATCATCCAAATTGAACTCTAAATCCCCCAAAAGTTTCGCATTCTGAGAAATGGTTGACAGTAAAGGACAACCCGCCCTTGCATACCAAGATGAGACCTACCTTCACTCTTCCTCCTTGAATCCCTTGTTTTATAAAACCCTAAGTGTTCTCCTTCTCTTTTGAGAAGTTACTTATAAATGAATCTCTCTATTATAATTGCCTGAATGAAATCATTTCTTTAATTGCCTGGTGCATTCTTTCCTTCACAGTCTGGGTGCCATGACTTGGATAGTATTGGACCTTGCCTTCGAATTCTCATTTACTCTAGACAGGTAATGAGGCTTTGGGGGCCCTCTGTGTTCTGTTCCTAATTGGTAATCTGGTCCAATGGTGAGCATGACTTTGGTCCTGTGTTCTGGACTCTTGCCCATTAGCAGTATGGAAAAGATATGACTTTGATTCTTTTTGTGTATTCACTTTATTACAGTTGCTGTATTCTTTTCCCATTCTGGTGTGACCATTTGACCAGCTCTGTAAATAGATTGGTTGCTTATAGAGATTTTTTTCTCTGTGGAGTAAAAAATGATGGACAAGCTGATTTGTTAGTCTTTTTTGTTTGTCTATGTTGTCTATTTTGAGCTCAAATAAATTAAAAATTTATACCTCCTGCGAAGAGAATAACTTTTTGATATGGACCAATTAGTTTTGTGTTTCTGTGTTTATGCTTAACTCATGACTAATTTTAGAATTGAAGATATAAGCTTTCTGTGTGTGTGTGTGTGTTTATATATCTGAAATTCAGAAAGGCCTTTACCCCTCATGGTGTGTACATGATATGTTCCTAAATAATATTACCAAATGAGACTATAAAATCTCTTAACAGAGCCCTATTCTGATTGGCTTAGAGATAAGTAATACTTATTTAAATGGCACATTACTGAATTCCCAGAAATTAAGAAAATTAAACTTCAGATACTCTCAATGAACTTTTTAAAAAAGTTATTCTTACAGAAACAAACTCTTCTGTCTTAAAAATTCAAGTTCACATAATCTAGGTAAATCTTTGGCAAAAGAGACTATTTTAACATTATTGATTTAATAAAAACATTTCTGAATATTCAATGTTAAGTATAAATCACACTTAAATTTTTACTGTACTTAAATGTTCTTCCTAAACCTATACAGGTTTACTGAGTGAATGAATTACCATTACTTTTACTAAATGTTTAAGATCATAAAAAATGCTAATTTTTGTGTTGTATAAACAAATCAGATCATTATTCAGACAAACTGTATTTTAAACATAATTATGTTTTGTAGTATGCCAACTTAAATCTTAAATTTCCAAAATCTTTGGGTAACTTAAAACCATGGAATAATACAAAATTCAGTTAGTCAATGAATATTTACTATGTACCATATCATTCTGTAAAATATTAATTACTAAGCATAATTTTGCCTTTTATTTTTTATATGCTACAGAGATTCTATTTGCATCTGTCGATGAACCTGTTCATCAGATTTGTTGCTTTGGAGAGTTGTACCATAAGGGATATGTCTGGCTATAAAAAGTTGTGTGGTGATATGTATTCATAAGCTCTGCTAGCCTGCTGCAAAATGCTCGCAGGTGGGACAGACAATTCACAATTATTCACCTCCTAGTTTTCTCTATGAAATAGAAGTTACTGTGGTTAAAACTTGTAATTAATATATGTGGACGAGGCTCAATTAGTAGTGATAGTGGCACAGAAGTACAACATTGTATGCAAGTTATGCTGACTGAGTTTTTGTTAAGAAAAAAGAGAGTGATTTTTGCCCTGAATAGAATGAGAAAAAGAAAAGTGTAGAAAAAAACCTGAATGGATATAAAATGAGAAGTTTCTCAGAAGGGGAATCTTGGCTGTCATGGTCAAACTGGCTGAAGTTTGATGTATTTATTCATAAGATTTGCAGGAAAAGTTTGAGTATTAAACATTATATTGATGCAAAACTAGAATTTGATTTTCTCTCTGTTTTAATGAAATTTTCTTGTATTATTGGTCTCTTAGCGAGACGCTGTAAAATATTCTTAACCTTCTATGTAACCTGCCTGAATAGCTTAGATTCTGTGTCTGACCTCAGTAACCTTCTACAGTTTATAAAGAATGTTTTTGACCTAGATTATTTGTGAACACAAAGGTTTCTCACTTATAAAAGAGTTAAGTAAGGGTCTTTACAATCATCTTAACTCTTTTACTTTAAAAATATTTTGTTGTTACGTTGGTTAGATAAATAGCCACTTTTTTTTCTCAGTAACCCAGGATGCTTTCTTATTTAAGTATTCAAATCTTCTGGCAACTTTTGATATTTTTCCTTCCCCAAATTTAATTTTTTTAGTAAAACTTTCTTTGAGATTTCCCAGATGGCCCCTGGAAAACATAAAAAGATTGTTTTTTCACCTTATAAGAAGAAATGTGCTAGAAATAATAAGTTTATTTGATATCTTACTATTGATAAGTGCATGAAAATCATTACAAATCAGAAATGATGCTTAACCTTCTCTAGGTTAAATTAGTATGGTTAAATAATTTAAATATAAATATCTTAGAAATTGTATGCTGTATCAGAATTACTTAGAGATTTGTCAATGCCCGCACTGTCTGTATTAGTCTGTTTCTGTTGCTTATAACAGAATACCTGAAACCAGGTAATATATAAATGATATGAAATTAATTTCTTACGGTTTCAGGAGCTGGGATGTCCACAGTCCAGGAAGCACCTATGGTAACAGCCTTCTTTTGGGTGGGAACTCTCTACAGAGTCCTGTGGCAACACAGGGTATCACGTGGCGAAGATGGGAAGAGTGAGAAAGCTCACCTTCTCACTCACTCTCCTTATAAAGCCATCAGAACCACGCCCATGACAACCCATTAAACCATCAACCCATTACTCTATGAATGGATCAATCCATCCATGAGGACACAGTCCTTCTGATCTAATCACCTCTTAAAGGCCCACCCCCCTTCACCACCATATTGGGCGTTAAGTTCCAGCATGAGCTTGGGGGGACATTCAAACCACAGCACTGTCCATAATTTGTGTCTATTTGTCAAAATCCTGGTGCTGCTTTGTCTGAAGTAGACAACAGTATTATAGTGGTATCAGTCATAATTCCAGTTACTTAAGTATTGATTTGATATCAATTTCACTTTTTAAATTTGAATGTAATATCTTCTGAACCAGTGGTTTTAGAGTCCAGATTTGTATCTCTTACAGAAATGTATTAACACTCAGGTGTTTATGCACAACTCTGGACTTATGTAATCTTTTTACTTGATATTCTTGGTATATTCTTGATATATTCTAACTATAAGCTTGGTATATCTGTGATACACTATGTCTTAGATTATTATATATATAATATCTAAAGTTTTTCTGTGGAAAGGTTATGGCATAAATTTCTATAAATTAGGTATAATATCTCCTCTTTTCTGAAAATGGAGTCAATCATTATGTGTATAAATACTTTGTCTAAAACCTTTTTGGATTGACTTTATTACCTGTGTTACAAGCCACAAAAACAACCAAATTTCCTAGCCCACTGAATTATTCTTGTAATGAAATCTCATCAGATCTTTCACTGTTGAACATTATCAGTAAGCAATTAACCACAGCCATTTTAAGTTTTTGGTCATTAACAGATAGTTTTGTTTTACTCTGAGGCCTTGCTCAAAGCCCTTGTAATCAGCTACAGCCCAGAGTGCTTTGTATTCAGCAATGGAGGACTGTCTTAGAGGCCCATGGAATGGCAAGCACTATATCAGGTTAGGGCACAGGCTTCTAATGACATAATTTAAGCAACTTTGAGACACTACCAGTGGAATGAGTAAGGATTTTCAAAACTCTCGTTGAGAAGCAGATGGATTCATGAGACTTAACCCAAGATCAAGTGAAACAAGCATTAGTTACATAGGTCTGAAGGAACTGAAAAGGAATGGTTGTGGGTTTCATTTGTAGTGTTATTGATATTCTAATTTTACATTTCTATGGATATATAAAGAACCCCTTTCTCCTTAAGTTATCTATAACTCAAAACAATTTAGCAGTCTCTGCTCTTGTAAACTGAAAGGAAACATTTTTAAATGAAATACTTTTTTTTCCCTTCCTGCTTCTTTCAGAATTCTGAATGTCTTGAATGTTCTTATTTTCATAGCAATGTAGTTATGTGCATAAATTCGCATTATATAATATAGTTATTTGCATGTCCTCGTTAAAAGAACATAATTAGAAACATTGGTTATGAAACCAAGGTCTTGGCTCAGATGTCATATTTCAGAATGATGCTCATTTAATCAGATGCAACCAGACACTTTTAAGAAACTAAGTTGACATTATGGAGCCAATGCTTGCAAGCCTTCTCAGGAAAGTGGGCTGGTACCTGGTTTACAAGGTTCCCAGCTTTACAGGTGAGTAAGGAATGTGACTGATTTGCAGGACCAGGAATCTTAGGATGTTTTGGAAACTCAAAAAGAGAATAATTTGCTCAAGTTTCTGTTGCTGAATTCTTGCCTTGGGTTCCTAGACTTGCTAAGGCAGTTTTAAATGTCCAGTATGGGATTCCTTATAAAACTTCTAGCAAAGCAAACATAAAAAGTCTATGTGGTAAATTACTATTCTTGCTGCACCTGTATAAGTAATTAGGCCAGATCTAATGAGACCAGCCTTATTTTGTGATTAAGAATGATCTTTCTTTGAGATCACTTTTGATTAAAATGCTGTAAAGAAAAATTATGTAACTCGATGGAAAACCGTGTATCACCTGCAGCACACCCTTCTGGGCTATCAGATTCTAACCCTGTTCATTGTGTTTGAACTATTTTGCACTTCTTTGTAAATTAAGTATAACTTCTGAATATGCAAACTCTGTCTTGTGTGGTAAACATTTAATTGACTTCTACCCTCACTATGGAGAAAACAGTTTTGGTACTTAACCAAATTGGAATAAATCGTGTTACCTTGCCTAATTGACAAACCTTATCAAATTTTCCATCTTTCCCATTTTCTTCCATTTCTGGGTACAATGCTCCAAACTGTCTTTTCTAATTTTTCTCACTTTCACTTGATTTGAAGTCACTAAGAACTAAAGCCTGACTACTCAGATCCCTCCTGGGTCTCCACGTTGCCTGGAAGCTGGTTCTGGATCTGATAAAACCCTGAGAGTTAAAGCCTGGTGACTTGCTATTAATCTTGAGGACTTCATCTTGGCTACAGACCACCACTGACCTGAATTTGCCTTGGACAAGCTGCTGTCTGGGTCACTAAGGTAGTTTGGTTAAATATTCAGGTCATGAATACACTTGTGTGAAAGGTGACCAAGACTGTGGATATATCACCAAAAACATTGACATCCCAGCTTGAGAGCTCTAAGATATTCAAGATATTCAAGTGCTACATAATCAGGGATTTTCCAGCACCAGCCTCTGAATCCACTGGACTGATTACTCTCAGAGTTCAACTCCTGGATCTTTAATACAATATTTTAACTAATATTTCTGATTTTGATTTTAGAAATTCCTCTTTTATATAAATACCTGACTTCTGGGACCCTAAATCACCTGGGTCCTTTACCAGTTGTTCCTGCAAAGTAACTTCAGCTGGTTTCTATGACATGTTGTTCAATGACTCACATTGAACAGAGAAGTGCTGACAGTGTTGAACTTTATCGGAGCCCTGTGCTCCCAGAAAGTATTAGTGGTTAAGAAATTGCTCACAACTTTTTGTTCAGGAAAACGGCTAGTCAAAAGGACCACCCTGACATTGTAAATCCCAAACTAAGACCCATCTCACCTTCCCTCATAACTCCCTTGTTTTGTAAAACCCCAAGTTTTCTCCCTCTTCTTTGATATGCTCCGTTTACTCTGGCACTATCCTAGTTGAAACTGTCTCCTTTATTACCTTGTGCATTTCTGTCTGTGACACACAACACTATCACTACAAATGTTTAATTTGGGGGTGATAGTTCATGGTTTCCTTACATAATTTTATAGGCATCCGTATTGGCAGATTGGTCTGACAGTTACTGCTCAGTGCACCTTGCAACACTGTAATTTCTTCTTACAGTACATTCAATTTAAATAATGAGAGAATAATAATAAGATGTCAAATACCAAAAGAGGTTGGCATTAAGACCTGTAATGCCAGTACATGGGGCAAATGGTAATTGGAAGCAGCTTTGGAAAAATAAAAGTTTCAAGAAAAGTAAAGAAATCAAAAATTGCTTTTCCTGCTTAAGAATTACCAAGAGAAACTGAAGGTGCTTTCATGTCTCTCTCCATGAAGTCCTCTTGATTATCACACAGGTTTTGACCACCATTTTACATATTTTGCATATTCAAAAATTAAATTAAGTTAAAAGGAAAGAATAACAACATTTAAGAAAAAAATAAACCTTACATATAAATGTTGTTGGTGAAAAAAATTTAGAAAATAATTATTTAAAATAATATGGGAACACCAGGGCTCTGTATCCACACTGATATATATGTGTTGGGAAAACAGAATAATTTAATCAGGCCCTCTTGCCTCAGGTCAGGTTGGGGGTTGCACGGCACATTCTTTGTAAGCAACTTGTGTGTGGGTGGAGTTAGTGCACATGCACAGTGCCGCAGCTTGGTGGTGTCTGCCTCAGGCATCTGTGCCGCATGTAGTCATGTTCGAGCCTACACCTCCAAGGACCTTTTTACTGGTTACCTAGCTCATAGACCTGCGTGGGAGAGGTCTGGGGACCCAGACTGGCATGTGAAGGGTTTGTGACCCAGTATGGACAACAGGCTTAAGTGGTCTGTGAGCTCCAGACCCAGCCCTAGCTTGACAATTGGCCCAGTTGGCAGGATTATGGGCAGGTAAAAGAGCATGACAATTAGCACAGTCAGCAGGATTCTGAACAGGTAAAGAAGCCAAGAGCCCTTGAAAGAAGGAGGAAATGTGGCTTCTTTTCAATACACTCTGCCCTATGGCCACCTTCTTGTTGACCAGAATCTGGTTGCTGCTCACTGTATTGCAAGGCAGCACAGACCAGGCACTATGACAGAAAACCCCTTGGGAGGGAGAGGAAAGGTGGCTATCCTTGAGCACATGGTGTACAGTGGCCACTTTTCTGCTGACCAGAGCCTGGCTGCTGATCATGATTCTGTAAACTAACTGAGATTTGCAACAGAAAGCAGAATTTGTGGAAGCAAGGATGGTTATCCTGGAAGATGATGTGCAGTGACTGGCCACTCCTGACTCTCACACCAGGGAAGGTGACCAACCCAGCGGTGAGTTGGGGGAAACCATGTGTTTGTAGGCATGACCTGTTGTGCATGAGAAATTGAAACACAAGCAGCCTATGGGACCAGATGGACAACCAGTGGGCAATCCACAGGTGACCCAGTTCACCACCTATGTCCTGTATACCCAGGTTGAACTGGTTGACTAGGGAAGACAGTTCAGGAAGAAACAGGAGGAGCCCATGTCTGCTTGGCTGTTTCAGTTATGGGACCCAGGGGTGGATAGTGTGATGTGCTCTGGTGAGGAGATGGAAAAATTGGCCTCTATCACCATACACCTACACCTGAGGCAACGGCTGCAGAATAGCCACAGATATACACAAGGGTGAGGTAATCACTCCTTAATGGAATGGGTGAGTGCAGCTGCCTGAACTGTGTGGGCAAATGCTGGAGAACTGCCCAAGATTGTTAGTAAATGGCAAGCATATGCTGCCTTGGTTCAAATCATTCGAGAGATGGGGATGGGGAAGTCCATGTTTAATGTGAACACTCGTGGCCTGGACGATGAAAATTTTACACGCAGCATGAGAGACATAGTGCTGCAGAATGTCCCATCAACATCCTTTGGGTCACTGATGGCCATACTGGCCCCATACATTGGTCACCCTATACATGAGGTAACGACCATGATAGCCGGCCTGGATGAAGTAGAGGAGAAAAGACAAGCAAAAGAGGTCCGAAAGGTGGCTAAGACCAAACCTCCAAGAAATGATCAGGGTCTTATTCTGAAGGGACCATGCAGGACTAGCCATAAGCAGATGTGGCTTGACTTGCTTGCAGCAGGGGTCGATAGCAAGAAAATTGATCAGCAGCCAAATGCAGTCCTGTTTGCTTTGTGGTAGCAATTGAGCCCTGAACAGCATTTCACTAAATGTCCAGAAACAGGTAGCAAGGTATGTTCAGTGGATTTAAAGGACTTTTTGGTTGCTCCCGAGAAGGCAGATGAACTGTTCCATTTTGACCTGAGGGCAGGCCAAGGTGCTCTTCTTTTGGGGGCAGGTGAGGACCAGAGGCCTCATGTTGAATTGGCAATACATTGGTCAAGGACAAATGTGCAGTGTGTTCTGGCATTGGTGGACACAGGTGCAGAATGAAGACTGATATATGGCAATCCAGATAAATTTCCAGGGGCCATAGTTTGTGTAGATGGCTATGGAGGACATACCATTGAGATCAAAGCTGTGTCATTGCCATTGGGCACAGGAAGATTACCTCCTTGTGTATATATGGTATATCTATCCCCCATAGCTAAATAGATCTTGGATATGTATGTACTTTATGGTTTGCACCTGCAAACAACAGTTGGAGAGTTTCAGCTGTGAATACAGACAGTGAAGCCTGTGTTATGAGGATATGCTAAACATGACCCACAGGTGTTACCCAAGCCAAGACATGTAGTTAATGTAAAGCAGTATCTCCTACAGGGAGGACAAGCAGAGATAGGTGCTACTATATTCGAGTTAAAGAAAGTTGGCATTATTCGTCCAGCTTATAGCCCATTTAATGCTCCATTATGGCCAGTGAAAAAGCCTGATGGTACCTGGAGAATGACTGTAGATTATCAAGAACTGAACAAAGTCGTGTCTCCTTTGCATGCAGCTGTGCCTTCAGTTCATGACTTGATGGATCAGCTGACGACTCGGTGGGGGACTTATCATTATGTACTGGACTTTGCAAATGCTTTTTTCTCTATTCCAATCTCACCTGATAGCCAAGATCAGTTTGCCTTCACCTGGGAAGGAAGGCAATGGACCTTTCAAGTATTTCCCCAAGGTTATGTGCATAGCCCAACCATCTGTCATGGTTTGGTGGCTGGGGACCTAGCCAAGTGGACTAGGCCCAGCACGGTTACGATATTTCACTACATTGATGATGTGTTACTAACCTCTGATTCTCTTGAAGATTTAACCCAGGCAGCTCCAACGCTGTTAAGTCATTTGGAAGAATGTGGGTGGACCGTGAACACAGCCAAAACACAAGGACCTGGGCTGCCAGTCAAATTCCTGGGAGTGGTCTGGTAGTGTAAGATGAGGGTCATCCCAGAAGGTATTGTAGACAAGATACAGGCATACCCTCAACCCACAACTGTAGCTCAGCTACAGAAATAGTATTTGGGACTTTGGGGGTATTGGAGAGCTTTTGTACCCCATATGGCCCAAATAGAATGCCCACTATATGCATTGACAAAGAAAGGAGCCCTCTGGTATTGGACTGAGTCGGGCTACAAAAAGGGCAATACAGCAAGTACAGGTGTTACAAGTGGCCAACCCCACTAAGCTGTTTGAGTTAGACATACATATAACCCAGGAGCGGTTAGGATGGGGTATGTGGCAGAGACAAGACCTATTCTGCATACCTGTAGGATTCTGGTCTTAGCTCTGGAAGGGTGCCGAAGTGTGTTATACTGTAATAGAAAAGCAGTTAGCAGCTATGTATTCTGCCTTGATAGCCACTGAAGTTATCAAAGGAACTGCCAATGTCCTAGTAAGGATGACATACCCTGTAACAGGTTGGCTGAGCGTGTGGGCCACCAACCATAAAATGGATGTAGCTAAGACTCTCACTCTGTCTAAATGGGGAGCATATATACAACAAAGGAGCACGCTGTCAATGAGTCCTCTGTCCAAAGAGTTGCAAAGTGTACTAAGCCCAATAGAGGTCGTGGAAACTTTAACACAATCATTACCCCTGGAGGTGGAGGCTACACCTTTCAATGAGGGACAGGGACCTATCACAGAGCAAGCTTGGTATACAGATGGCTCTAGCATGGGAACTTCAGCATCATGGACATCTGTTGCTGTCCAGCCCTTAACAGATACCATGTGGCATGAAAATGGCACAGGGAAAAGCAGTCAATGGGCAGAAGTGACAGCAGTATGGATGATGATAAAAAAATGAGCCTGGGCTATTAACCATCTGTGCTGATAGCTGGGCTGTGTACAAAGGTTTAACCCTTTGCATCTCTACTTGGAAATATCAGCAGTGGATAGTAGGCCACCAACCCCAGTGGGGACAAGCCATGTGGCAAGAGTTATGGGAATTAGGGCATAAGAAAGAAGTAACTCTTTTCCATGTCACAGGACACTTCCCCTTAGCCAGTCCAGGAAATGATGAAGCCGATGCCTTGGCTAAGGTAAGATGGCTGGAGAGAGCCCCAGCTACTGATGTAGCCCAATGGTTACACCGACGAATGCAGCATGCTGGCAGCAAAACCATGTGGATGGCGGCTCAAAGATGGGCCTTGCCTATAAAATGGGAAGATGTAGTGAATGCCTGTCGTGCTTGTCCAGTATGTGCTCAAGAGAGTCCACATCCCTGGCACATGCCTCATACAGATGGGCAAATAACTTGAGGAAGGGTGCCCCTGACTCGATGGCAAGTGGACTTTGTTGGACCACTGCCAAGGTCAGAGAATTTCAGATTCATCTTCACAGCTGTCAATACAGCTACTGATCTTCTGTTTGTATGGCCTTGTAAGGCCCCAGACCAGGTAAACACAGTGAAGGCATTGAATAGCATTATGGCCATGTATGGTCGGCCTGTAGTTATAAAGAGTGATAATGGAACCCACTTTACTGGACATGGGGTTCAAAGGTGGGCCTCCCAGTTGTCCATTCAGTGGATGTTACATGTGCCATATCATCCCCAGGCAGTGGGAATGAATGAATGGCACAATGGTCTTTTGAAAAAGCGACTAAGGCTATCTACCCAACCCCCATCCTTTAAGGTGTGGACATGGCGATTATAGCTGACAGAATTCTAAATGAGAGACCCTGCAAGGGTGGGCCCTCTCCAGTGGAAGCTCTGTTGCATAGGGCTGCAGCACCTATACAGCTGCAAATCACTACTACAGATAAGCTTTTGAAGCCAGGATATGGCAAGAATGGAAATATTCTTTTACCGGCCCCAACATGTTTGCAACAGGGACAGACAGTACAATGGGAAGGGCATTGGGGAATAAAAGCCCCCTACATACACTGGGTAGATCTAATAAGGCCTTGGAGAAAAGGATTAGAGGAAGGCTTGCAAGTTTCACCGTGGGTGCCAAGTACCTGGCCTCCTCAAGTAAAGGTAACATGGCCTGGAACAGATAAGTGCTCTATTCCAAAGGGCACATTTGTATTATCATTATGTGTATTATCATTATGGCCAATTATGAGTTCCCCTATACTGTTACATGTAGAACCTACAGATCCAACAGTGTTAGCAGAGAAAGTATGGTATCATAAGCCAGATAAGATACCTATTCTTGAAACTATCCTTTCTCAGGATGACAAACTGGCATGTATCTTACCAGAGGGACAAGAACTTCCCCTATTGGTACCAATAACTCTTCTGTCTTTTCACCCATAGTGTTCTGGCTGCAGACACTACACCAGAGTCAATTGGGTACATACATAGATTGGTGTGATCCTCTACTGAATATTCATTGAACTGCTCATCAGTGTAACTGCAGGATTCGCATGGAGGATCACACCAATGGTGACTACTTACCAGACATATGCGGCTAATAGTTAAAAGGACAGAACTACAAGCCTTAAGGCATATTGAATGGACAATAGGTTATGTAAATGTAAGGGTCATTTGCCCTTGGTAAGGGAACATCACAGAAGATTCTGAACACATAGATTGTACGGTGAAGGACCCTGAAGGGGTAGATTGTTGGGAAAATAGAATACTTTAATTAGGCCCCCTTGCCTTAGGTCAAGTTGGGGGTGGTGCAGCACATTCTTTGTAATTAAGTTGTGTGTGGGTGGAGTTATTGCACATGCACAACACTGTGGCTTGGTGGGTGTCTGTGCCATGTGGGGCCATCCTCTCAAATCTATGGCTCCAAGGACCTTTCGCCCAGTTACCTAGCTCATAGACCTGTAGAGAGCACTAGCATTTATAAAGCAAATTTCATAGGGCCTATGTTCCAAAGCCCTGTAGTCTCAGGTTTAGCCTAACTTTTTAAAATTACATATAGAAATGTTAAGCTTGCAAAAGACAGGAAAGTTTCCCCAGGCTAAAGCCTCTGGTATAGATAAGAATTGTAAAACAGCATAATTGCTGGCTCCAAGGACAGATGCCCTTGGTGCAATTAAACCTAATGACTATTGTCATGACAATTATCTTATTGTTCTTTTTGTAACCACCTGTGATCCTTTTCTGTAATTTTCTGGCCTGGAAAATAAATGTGGGGCAAGAACCCCAGTTTATGGTTAATTTCCAAAGGAAGGAATGCCTCTCTCTTGAGGGTTCTGGGAAATTAACCCCTTTGGGGTCTCTCACTGCTTGGAAGAAATGGGCTTTGAGTAATCATTTTTTGCATCTCCGTCACCCAGGGGAAGAGAGGTGAAAAATCTGTTTGAGGCAAAGCAACGTAGACCTGCCTGTGCGGGGTCTGGGGACCCAGCCTGTTGTGTGAAGGGTTTGTTACCCAGTCTGGACAATGGGCTCAAGAGGTCTGAGCTCCAGACTCAGCCCTAGCTTGACAATTGGCCCAGTCGGCAGGATAACAGGCAGGTAAAAGAGCACAATAATATGCAAAGGCAAAAGAACTACAAAAAAATTTTCAACACTTCAATTTTAAACTTAGACATCATTCTGTAGTCCAATTATGAATAATGACAGTACTAAGATTCTTTTAAAACTGTTTTATTGGTCTGTCAAAAATTATGTTAAGGTTGTTAAATATCTATTGTTTTTGTGTAGGAGAAAATATTCTGGTATGAACATCAGAGATGTTAATTAAAAATTCTTTAGTGCTAAACTTGAATTGGAAAATATTTGTGTGAACTCATGATTTTTTTCTTTTTTCCAAATATATGCAAATTTTAACTCTATTCTAGTAAAAGTCCTAGAAAAAACAATGCTAGTAGAAAGGTAATGAGCACACCTAGCACCCAGGAAGAGGTCTCTAAATATCATTCCCCACTAAAAGAACGAGGGATTGAAATGGCTGATCTGAGGTCTGTTAGAGGAAAACATGAGACAGCCCAGAGACATCTTGTGGTGAGCGTTATAGAAACCAAAACAGTGTAGTACTGGCATAAACACAGACACACAGACCAATGGAACAGAATAGAGAACTCCAGAAATCCCTGCATGTACTTACAGCCAACTGATCTTTGACAAAGGCACCAAGAACATACATTGGGGAAAGAACAGCTTCTTCAATAAATGGTACTGGGAAAACTGGCTATCCATATGTAGAAGAATGAAATTAGACCTATACCTCTCAACATATGCCAAAATTAATGCAAAATGGATGAAAGAATTAAATATAAGATCTGAAACTATAAAACTCCTAGAAGGAAACGTAGGAGAAATACTTCAGGATGTAGGACTGGGCAAAATCTTTATGAATAAAACCCCCAAAGCACAGGCAACAAAAGGAAAAATAAACAAATGAGATTATATCAAACTAAAAAGTTTCTGCACAACAAAGGAAGCAGTCAACAGAGTGAAAAGACAACCTACAGAATGGGATACAATATTTTCAAACTATGCATCTGACAAGGGATTAGTATGCAGAATA
Source organism: Cynocephalus volans (assembly GCF_027409185.1). Taxonomy (NCBI): domain Eukaryota; kingdom Metazoa; phylum Chordata; class Mammalia; order Dermoptera; family Cynocephalidae; genus Cynocephalus; species Cynocephalus volans. Next base: position 66,899,716 of record NC_084472.1, read on the forward strand.
TATAAGGAACTCAAACAATTTCATAGTAAAAAAAAAATCTGATTAAAAAATGGGCAAAGGAGCTGAATAGACCTTTCTCAAAGGAAGACATACAAATGACCAATAGGTACATGAAAAAACCCCCAACATCACTCATCATCAAAAAAATGCAAATCAAAACCACAATGACATATCACCTCACCCTAGTTAGACAATTATTAAAACAACAGAGAATAATTAATGCTGATGAGGATATGGAGAAAGGGGAACTCTTTTACACTTTTGGTGAGACTGTAAGTTAGTACAGCCATTATGGAAAACAGTTTTGCAAACAACTACAGGTAGAAATAACATATGATCCAGCAATCCCACCACTGGGTATTGGAGTAGAAATTATCATGTCGAAGGGATACCTGCCCTCCCATGTTCATTGCAGCTCTATTTACAATAGCCAAGAGCTGGAACCAACCTAAATGTCCACTGATATATGACTGGATAACAAAAACATTACACACACACACGCACACACACACACACACACACACACACACACACACACACACACACACACACACACACACACACACAGTGGACTACTACTCAGCCAGAAAAAAAAAGAATTAAATTCTGCCGTCTGGAGCAACATGGATGAATTCGGAGAAAATTATGCTAAGTGAAATAAGACAGGCACGGAAAGAAAAATACCTCATGTCTTCACTCATAAGTGGGAACTACGAAATAAATTAACAGACAAACTAACAACAAACACAACAATACATTGAACTTTCAGAAGGAAAGAACAGAACTGTGTTTACTAAAGGGGAAAAGGAGAGGGTGAGTGGGTTTAGGGAGAAATTAGTTAATGGACACAAAGAATGAATATGTTTTGTAATGATGAATATCACAACTATCCTGATTTGATCATCATGTATTGAACACAAATACTGATAGTCAACTCTGTACTGCACAAATATATATAATCAATTACGTTTCAATATAAATTTTTTAAAAAAAAACCCAGCCAACAGCCACGAAAGATCAAGTGGTAGTTCTAAAAGTACAAGGAAGCCAACATGATGATGTACTTGCTGGCTAAAATTGTAGGAATTAAATATCAAAAGAAGAATAATTGTGATTTGTTGAAATGTACTGCATACACACAAACTCATAGTGACATTCACATGATACAGAGAGAGAGAGAAATCCAACAGCAGCAGCAATAATATCTGGGGCATCATTAGCAATAAGAAGCATATTAGATCTTCCTCTGAAAACTGAATTGATAAAGAAATAAATTAAGCCCTTTCTGTATAAATTGCATATTATGATATCCAAATAGTTTATTTGAAACAGTTCTTTAGAGAAAAATTCCAGCTATTACAATCTGAAAGAAGTGATAAAATTAGGAAATAGCCATTTAGCAATGCTTAATAAAAATTTGGTAAAGTTCATCACAATTAAATGAAAAGTTGACACTGATCACATTCTGATGTGATTCAAAACGAAGCACACCAGCCAGCTAGCAAGGTATTCCTGCCAAAATGATGAATCTTATCAACACTCAGAAGTTAACTTCAACTTGTAAATAAGACAGAGATAGCAGAACAAGTAACATGATCCCAAGGATTCAAGCTGACTAATCTAGAAAGTGTGAAATATTTTATAGAACAATCTAGTTTATATAACACATCAAAGGCAACATTGTGTAAAAAGCACAATTTATTTTCACATCTTCAGTCCCCATTTTCTGTCATTTATCCCAGCTCCTCAGCTTACCATCCTTGTGGTCCAGTGAGAGCAACTCTATCGTCTCCCCAAGAGAAAACATCTCTGAGGAGAGAATGCGGAATTTATTCATGTCAGTATATAATGACTGAAGGTTTCTCTCCCATTTAGCAAATACTTATTTTTATTCTTTTTTTATTTTTTTCAAAAACTGGTTCAAAGCATTGGGTTTACCAAGAGGAGTAAGAAAGGATCTTTCTCCTAGAGAAATTGTAGTATGCTACTTGTCCTGAGACTTCCTTTTTGTTTTGTTTTGGTTTGGTTTTGGTTTTAATTAGTAGGGGACAATGTCATAAACATATTAGTAGTGGTAGAATTTCAGACATGAATCAAGTTAGTTTGAAGTTATTTTGGTGACATCAAAGAAAAGTCTCCATTTAGCCATAAACTTGCCTGAAATATAGTCATCGATTCTCAACGTATAGAAAAGAATTTCCATGCACAACCTGAAAGAAGGTTGAAGAAACAAACAAACAAACAAACAAAAACTAATTCAGCAGAGAATATTTGCTCTGTTCAGGCAGAAAGTCCTGAGACTGAATTTTGGCTTTTCACAGAAATTAGCAAATGGATGTTCTTGTCAATGTATTTAATAAAATGTTTACAGTCAAAAATTTTTTTAATATATAATTTTATATTCAACTTTTTTCTTTTAACTTCTCAATATACATTGTAGTTGATTTTCGTGACCCTTTACCCATTCCTCTGCCCCCTCCCTCTTGCCCCTCCCTCCTATATCATATCTGTTCAATTATCTTAACAAGTTCAAGGAACCGTTGTGATCTTTATTACCATGAATCTATTTGCATGGTTCTAAAACTATCATCCTCTTTGTACTTTCTGATATCTTTGTATTATCCCTTTTAGTAAATCATCAGAGCTATGATTTTATAGTTTCTGAATTCTTGACAAGACAATGATTTCTACTTCAGTAGGGGTGGTTCTGTGGTCATTTAACCTGTTTAATAATCTGCATCACCATGTTGAAAGTCTTAATAATTTTTGAAGGTGTCCTGCATTTTCCTTCTGCACTGGGACCTGCAAATTATGAAGTCAGTCTTGACGTTACATAGAAACTGAAAAAGTCTTTACAGCAGTCACATTTCCCAGCAGGCAGGCTCTGCTCTGGAGTTTAGTAAATAGAATGTTTATTAGGGAGGCTCCTTGGATCCACACCTGTGGGAGGAAAGGAAAGGAGGCAACATTGGGAAGAGGGAGAAATTGAGTTGTCACTTAGGACCAACCACAGCCCTCGCCAACCCCACAGGGAATTCAGGAGCTAGCGTGGCTGTTCTGAATTGGCCAGAGTTGGACTGACATGGCCAGGATTTTATACCTACCTCCTATTCAGCAATCAGTTATTAGATTTGGGCCACCCCAGGTAGACAACGGGTGCTCATTGCCGGTGAGGCAATCCTTGAAGGGGCTGAGAGCTGAAGGATCTGTTTCACAACATGCATAGCACTGAGGGCAAACAGTCCTTACCGAGAAGGGGCCTGGGTAGCCCATCTCCTCACAGTCCTCTACATTTGTGAACAAGTCCTGGATGTTCTGAGACGCTTACACATTATCCTCAAACATTCTCTTCGCTCTAGCAATTGGCCAGTCTGTCACCATTCAACCGTTTCCCAGAGGCTGTTTTATAAGCTATTTATTAATTTATGTTTTCTTAACTTGTAATATGTTTTTATGGTTCTGTCCACATATTTTCAGTATTTTCCTTTGGCCTATGCATGGTTTTATTCATTGGATAGATGTTGTACTTAGAAATTCAGCCCATGACAATGGAATGTGACAAAGCTAATTGAAGTGGAATTGAATCCATGACCTTGACTTCATTAATATGCCTCATAGACCAAACAAAATGACCCTATTTGCCTTAGTAAACTAGGCTGTTCCAGTTGCAGAAAGAAAGTGAGGACTAGCCAAGAATCTACTACATTTATAAGTGTAGCTATAAAAGCCTACCAATTTTTGAAAACAACCCATTGGCTATCCATTTTAGAACAACAAAATAAATTCCTCATTACTGATTAATAACAAAACAAATCAATAAGTTCTTCCATGTTTTAACTGCACGAAGTAGCAAAATTTGAAGTGTAAGATAATTGTCTACATTGGTTTGCTTTATAAAATCAGAGACAACCTTAAACAAATACACAAACACAATCAAAAACTTAAAAACATGTACTAGAAACTAAAATTTCAAAAATTAGAAACAGTATTAGAATCTTACTTAGATCTTTATTGGGGTAAAGAAGAGGTATTAGGGTAAAGAAAGCAAAGAAGGTGAGAAAAAGGCAGTTTATTAATTTCAAAATTAAAAAAAATAAAAAGGAAACAGACTATGGCCAGGTGACTGGAGAGTAGGAAAAGAAGGAAGGCAGATTATAATTTCTTCTTCTTTTATTGGCAGCTGGCTGGTTAAGAAGATCCAAACCTTTGACCTTGGTGTTACCAGCACTATGCTTTCTCAAGTGTGCTAACCGGTCAGCCCAGTATAACTGTTTTCTAAAAACTTTTAGAGACATTGGAGGAACAAGAAAAAGGAATCTAAATTTGGATTTATGAGTTCTACTGAGTTAGTTCACTTCTACTTCTTTGATATAGATACCCTCCACAATATCTTATTGTTTGCAAAGTCAGTGTTTTGACTCCCTCAAATCCTAGAAGATATCACTATTTCTCCAGTAACTTGACTCTTTTCTTTAGAATTGTAATAAATGCTGGCTAGGTAACTTTATTTAGAGAACTAAACAGAAGATGTAAAAGAACATTGTTGCATAGATGCTTTTATCACTCTTAGTATTTAGAATAAGCAACTTAAAATACCACCAAATATTTCTAATACCACAATTTTTGATATTGGATTCCAGAGGTACTGGGAATTTATTTCAACTAACCTATATATCTCTTAACCAAAAGATATCAAATTGAAAGTTATAAAATTAGCAGCTAAGCTGCTATTGCTTGAAAAGGGAAAACAAAATCTTACACGATATAATTTTAGATATGTATTGGAAGTGTCTGACTAATCCCACAAAGTGAAAATGTATGAATTTCATTACCATAGGTTCATACTCTCACACATTACACCTGATAAAATTGTCAGTCCTCTAGAGAGCTATATAGCAGCATGGTATCACTTTTTATACTACAGATGAATTATCATGTGATGTCTAGATAGAGGCACTGGGAGTGTAAAGCAGGAGAGGGAGCTGAAGTGGGTCAGAAACAAAGGATTCATGCATGATAAACCAAATAAAATGTTGGGATTATTCCTATCCTCTCTTCGAGAATTACAGTAGTCTCCCAATATTTTAATTGCCTACTCTTTGATTTTCTCTTCCACTACACTTTGAACTTTTTGAAGGCAGGGATTTTTTTTAACTTCAATTTTCCTATCACAGTGGCTGGTAAAAGAAAACTCTCAATGAGTGTTATGGAATGAAGGGATTTTAGAAATGTAGAATATCTACTTCTCCAGCATGCATGCATACACACACACACACACACACACACACACACACACACACACACACACACACACACACTTTTAGAGTTTAAATAAGGAAATTGAGATCCAAGACATTGTAGTGAATTATGCTCAGCATGTTGACAGACATGATTATAACAGGACTCTTGACTTGTGGTCCAGTATTTTTTCAGAGGCATTAACTCCTTCTTTCTCTACAATCATTTGAATATCTGCTGAATTATTTTGCTGTTTTCTTCCCCATGGATTTGAAGGAAACCAACATCCTTGCACCAAAATTGTTTCTTCTACTTTACTCAATGACATAATAATGGATCCATTCATATGCTGAAATTAATACAAGCCCTCTATGCATGCTGTGTGAAAATAGTCCTCATCGAATTCTCAAGCACAAAAGAGTAAAAGCAGTTATTAAATGGTTTCTGCTTTAAGACTGAAATCTTTATGGTAACTAAGAAAAAATTGTTACCTATCTAATGATAGGATACTTGTTCCTCTCTCTAAGGAAATCGTTAGAATACGCTTTCCTGTGGAGGACCTCTGTGACACAAACATACTAACAAGGAGATTAGAGGCTTTGCAAACTTCTTTAGTGAAGAGACTGCTCAATTTATTTTTAAATGGGCATTTCTGTTTCCTAGCAACTGGGAAGTTCTACAGTAATCTATACCCGCTTTCTTATGGGAATAGATCAACTCCAGTGCTATTTATGGCAGTTAAGTTTTGGGGAAAAAAATGAAAAAGACAACTGGAAAGAAATTTATCATTTTGTTTTGATTTCCAATGTTGGTACAAATTATATGGTTGCAATTCAACTTTCTTGGGGTTGCAGATTACAACATTGAAACCAGATTGCATAGGTATTCTGTAGTTATTAATTAGGAAAGCCTAATTTATAGTTTTTGAAATCTTTCTCTATTTTTCTTAACCTGAACTAGTGTCATTTTTCATTTTAAAATCTATTTCAAATCCATAAAGCATTTTCTGGAATTGCATAGTTGGAGAACATGTGATGACTGTCCATTTCCCCCACATCAATGTTACTAAAGGAATTAGGAAATGGAAAATGACAGTGGCATGTCCCAATGGAATTATGCAAATCTGGGGTTAGAAGTCATGAAATTAGAATCTCAGGACCATCATTTGCCAAAACTCAACCCTCATAAAACTTGACACTCCTGTATTATATCTCCTCAAAACACCTCACTAGCAATAGAGTTGCAACTATTATCTGAAATTCATTCAGGAAATACAGTTCACACTTGCACAAATTTAGTCATTACACGATGTACTAGGGATGCAGTATGAATCAGCAGCTTGCAAGTATTTAAGAAATTTAAGAAAGTTATATCATCAACTTATGGACGATTTTGTCAGTACTGAAACATTCTTTCTGAATTAAAATTAGACTTATCTCCATTTAGACTATTTACTTCTTTGCTATCATTCAAACTTAGAAATTATTTTTAATTAATAAATGAAAATTATTGAGTTAGATTAGGAGTCTTTTTTATAGTTGAGAAATTATAATGGTAGTAATGACGAAAAACATAATTTAGTGCTGACTCTTTGTTAAGTATTTTCAATATTTATATATGTAATGTGTGTGTATGAGTTGAGGGGTAGCTACCACATTCCTAGTATTTAATCAATCAGCGAGTCTCTGAAGGGCAACTAACTCAAAGTTATTCATACAAATTATAAATGACAGATTAGGGATTTTAAATAAGGTGTCTGTTCTTTCACAAGGAAATACTTTGTCTTGTTCATTTTCAATATATAAGCCTACCTCTTAGTGACTTAAAATAATTTTTTTTAACTAAAGTTCAAAAATAAATCATGAAAGCTTTAATTCCAAACACATAATAAGGTAAATATCCAGAACTATACCGACTGGTGTATTTATATGTTTTATAAATAAGTTGATCCTCTGTGATTTTGTTTTCATTTTCTGCCTTCAGACTTTAAACTTGGTCTCCCATCTCTCCACCACTTAGTCTTTCACCTTGTTGTCATTACTGTCTTCTTAAGACCCATGTGATTATGTCACACTCTGGCTCTGAGATTTTTTATAGTGTCTAATTACCAAGTAAAGTCCACACTCCTCAACATGATTCAGACTTAGCTCTGTAGTCTCTTTCAAGTGGTAACCTCTAGTCACTATTCTCTATAGACTTACATTCAGATCCAGCTACACCCACCCACTTGGGGGGTCTTCACATCTTCACATATTCTTTCTACCTTTAGAAGGTTTGTTTAGCTTAGATCTTCAGAGTCCAAGGACCAGTATCCAGGGAACCCAGGTTCTGATCTTTTGTAGCTGTACACAAGACAGGGAGCTCTGTGAGGGCCGGTGCCACATCCCCAGTAATTAGTGCTGTGCTTGCCATAAATTTTGAATAAATTAATGGATAAATGAACAAATGAGTGAATGCAATGTGATTTTGAAAAGTTCACTTAACGTTGCTATAACTCAGTTTCCTCAATTGTTAATTGGAAAGTCGTTTTGATTGTGATGAACATTACATAATTTTGAATAACAGTATAAAGTTCAGCATATGGAAAGGATTAAAAAATCAATAGCTATTTTTACTTTTGTTACTGATATTTCATAATTGCATTTTCTCCCCTTAAAATTTTACTCTCCATCTAGAGAAATCAACTCACATTTCAAAGTCTTGCTCAAATTTCTTGAAGCAGACATAATTCCTTTAGCATCTGTGTTGTTGAAACATTTTGAGCATACCATTAATCCTTTAATGTAGCATTATCACATTTTTTTGCACATCTATATTTACATGATTTTTCCTCCACTGTGCTATGACTGTTTCCAGGACCAGAGCCCTGTGTTACTCAGCATTTCCCCAACACTATATTTGACGTATATGAAAAACCTTCCTTTTTAGTTGAGCATAAAGAGCCAGTGGTAATAGGATAGTAGCTAGTTCAAAACATCACCAGCTTATTATTGTATCTTTAATGGCTAGTGCAGCTGGAGAATTCTCTGAGTAAAGAAGGACATCCATGGGTAGAAAAGTGTTTTCCTGAATACACAACAAAAGCGATTTTTAAATTTTCTGTTACAATAAGTTAATGAAAAAAATTCAGAACCATTATTGCCTAAAGATAAGAATTTGAAATGTTCCTTACCCTCTGTCTTGCTGTTAGCTTTCATAGATTACCTTAAAATAATCTAAACATATGTACTTAAACATTTTGAATAAATTGATCTAAACTGCAAATTGAATTTTATAAACATGCACCTGATCTCTTCTTTACCCCTAAATTTATCATTTCTCACAAAGGGTTAGATTAACGAATATTATAAAAGCTATTAAATCAGTTAACAATTCTACTGTTTGTGACACTTGATGAGATTCAAACAAAAGATTTAGACTGCACAAGAGAAATACAATTTAAAATATTGAAAGCCAGTAGTTGGGAATAAACTAAATTATACATAAACCTCTGTTTCTGAGAAATTTTCTTTTACTGTGATATACAAATTTTTCTTTAATGTACTGTAAATTAAAGAAATTAAAAGTTAATTTTAAAAACACTAAAGAACAATTTAATAATCTAAAGAACACTGAAAGAAGAAACTATTTGTATTGTATGCACAATAAGGATTTAAACCTAAACAGAATGTATACTTCTGTGATTTTAGATTTATAACAATTAGATACCTTAAGTTCATTATTCCAGAATATTTTAGCGTTTTTAAGAAGCTCTGTAAGCAGTGATTTTGTAGGAAAAAAATTATGATAGGACTCTACTTATCTACCCAAATATGTCAGAGAGTATTTCATATTTCTCATTTGCATTTCAATCTATTTTAATAATCTTCTGTTGTGGTCAATGGTAGAATTTGATTCAATTAAATATCATTTATTATTTACCTACTACATAAAAGAATTTATGTGAAATATGTGATACAGAATGGACCCAGGTAAATTATATAATATTCCCTAAATTAGTAACATTATAATCTAATTGAAAATAATTTAAAAAATTTGTCATGTACCAGTAATTAATTAATTCATTCATTCAGTCATTTCATTTCATTTCATTTCATGTTGACTCAGCATCATGTAAAGTGTACCCTTGCTTGGAATGCAGGAAAACATAAGGCATGTGAGACATACAATATAAAAAATGGGATGTAAGTGTAGATAGATATTTCATAATATAATGTGAGAAGTGTTGTACAAGTGGTATAAATAAATGCTTCAGGAGCCCACAGGAGGAATGATATAGCAGTATACTGATATTAAAAGTAGTCTTTTTTTGCATGGCAGGCTGGAATCAGGGATTCATAATTGCAGCCACAGTGGCCTCCTGTGGCCATAAGATATTTCTACAAAGTGATCATCTTTACTCATGCTCCAACAAAATTTCACGATGGATTCATACACATTTCTGCACTTACTGTAGGGAACGGGGGGTGGCAGGAAAGTAGTCCAGACAGCTCCTCTTCTTCAGCACATCTCTTAACTAAGAATGTTTGCTTTTGGAGATGTAGGAAATCCAACTGAGTAGAACAGGCAAACCTGACCACATGGTGGCTGTTTTCTACATGAGCCAATCTTCCTTGATCACATTAACTAATGAAATTTTGCTTCCTTTTCCTCTATTTCTTCCATGGTTTGTATTTGTTAATGTTGGTGCTCTTTGGGGGGCATGGTTGTCTCTTACTTATCTTGCAATCCCTTTACTCACCATATTTTCCTGCACAGAGTTCCCACTTGGAAAATTATTAAGTAGGTTAATTGAGCTCATTTAATGTTAAATGAATTAAATGAGCAACTTGAGTACTGAATTCAAGTAGCATTAATCCCAATTTCAAAATAAAATTAGCATCAATATCTTTAATGCAGTTAAAGGAGCATGTTACTCAAAGTATCTAAATGCTAGGTATGTAGGTCTTAAAAAAAAAAGACGTCACATTCTCTTATTTTTACATAACCAAATACTTTTTTTCTTGACTCAGTACAGATCATACTACAGAGCAGAACTGATTATTTAACAAGTCACAACACAGTAGGGTAAGGTACCCTAGCCAATAAAATGATAAATATAATTAATTATTAAGTACCAGATGATTCTGTTCTGTAGGGCACAGTTGTCTATAAGATGCCATTCCATACATTAAAAGGGTGGGGGGAGGTGTGTGTCCTCATCTAATCTGGGCTATTTCTTTGGCTAAGCACAAATATCTTCTAAGCATCCACAATATAATGATATTCACATGGCAATTACCCCCCAGTAGTTACCTTTTCCTTATCGTAAATGAAAATTCTTTGGGTGTACTACCTTCTCATTCCCTTCAAAAGCAATAAAAAACTTATATGACCCTAGTTTCACATTGGGTTTGAGAAACTATATACAATGAAAAAAGTCTAGAGGAAATTCCATTGCACAATAGTACCACGTACCTTGGTTTTTCATATATAAAATGGAAATTGTTTCTACCTGACATGGTTGTTGTAAGGAGGGAAGATACATTTGTAAACCCTTGACATGAAAGATTCCCTTGGAATTTCATAGCTCTTACCATTATAACTATTGACAGAAAAACTGGCCTTGGACTTCATGTATAAAATTTCAGTTTCAGTAATGCAGAAGAACTATGCTAAACAGTACATATAAAAATTATCTTAAATGTTTATCCCATTTAGGTGAATAAATCATGATCATAATTGGTCTTAATGAAAACAAAATTGCAATAAACCCCAATTGCACTGAGAAAACAGCTGAAGCAGCAAAGAACTAGGAAATGGGTAGAATGGGATTTTTTTTCCCCTTTTACATGAATTCTGAATCTTACTCAGCAATTTTGACAAACAACTGTAAAGTATTGTATATTCCACATGTCTATATTTTATTGAAGACAAAAATCATTTTGTGGTAAGTTTAAATACCTGTAGACATCTCAAAGATAGGCAAGTGTGCCATAAAATATATTTTTTAAAATGGTCCTCATAGACATCTATGATGTATGAACTGGTTACCAGAGACCGGTCCCTGAAGAATAAATTCCAAAGAATGAATCAGATTGTTAAGCCATCAATTTGGTGACAACAAATGAAAAACTCTGAGGCTCAGATTACATTTTGTAAGCAGAGCCACAGCCCCGATGCCTCAGCAGCTGGTGGTTTTTTGGGGCATACACGGGCTGGTGTGAACAGAAATCGACAGCGGTGTGCTCCATGTCACATTTGAATGAACAGCTACCATGACAAGAAGACTCTTCTTGTCAACACAATGACTGTGGCTCTTGAAAGCCCAAGTTATGTGTCATTTTCCCCAGAAGGAAAAGGGTACCTGATAAATAAAGACTTGAGTCTGTGAATTCAACATGTATTTAGTAAGTGTCTTCCATTGACAGGCACTGCAATTTACCCAGCAATTGACAGGAGAGATCAGGTTCTCACTCTCAATGGAGCTTTCATTCCCCAAGATAAATGGTGCAGAAAGGCGGCAAGCAGAAATCAAGTCCATAAATAAGATAATTTCTTAGAGTGGTATGTGCTGTGAATAAAGCCAACTCTAAAAGGGGCAAGGAGGTACACAGAATTACTGGCAGGCATTGAGTAGTTGGTCAGGAGAAGGTACAGGAGCTGAGAGATGACATTTGCAGGGTAAGACTGAGCAGCCACAGGAATATTGAGGAAAGGAGCCTTCTTGGTCTTTGTGGTAGCAAACCCTGGGTGGACTGTGGAAAACTCAGGTTTAGAGTGAGCACCCTGATTTTTCTACTCACATCTTGTACCAAACAAATAAGCAAAAGGAATGGCCCCTAAAATAACTGGTCTGCAAAGCAATGTGTATCTTCCAATACATTCTAAAGGAATGCTTATCATTAAGAAAATACAGGCAAATAATTTGCATTACATTTAGTTCTTATTTATTACATCTTTTGTTGTTGTTATTGTTCATACCACACTCTCTAGAAGCTGACTTTTTCTGGAACAAAATGCTTCACTTCTCTCTAGCCTAAAGTTATATCACCTACCCCATCCCCTTCCATTGTAATTCTTGCAGAAAATGAAAATATAACCCAGTGGATCTGAAGGAAGTTGTCAAGTAAATTCAATTTATTTCTTTTTCATATCTAGTTTCACTTAGGATTAGCCCAGGGACAAACGTGTGATCCTTGCTGATGGGTGCAAAGACCCTTTGCACACTCTCAGTACAGTTGTGCTTATGACTAAATTTCAAGTGGCCCATGATTCATCTGCTATTTCCCACATATCTATTTTGACTTGCCAAAGAAAAAGCAGTTCTTTCTAAAATATGTTGTTCAAGCAGTGTTTTTCTCGAGGGACATAGTCTCCCATGCTACAACAGAAAATCTTACGCACTTTTTCTGTCTAAGTCACATCCACTGCTGTCAGTAGAGTTCCTGGTGTGTTACTTGGCAGTGGCAAGCAGCATTGTGAGCCAGTAACTAAAACCCCGTGATATTTGGAGAGGGTGCAGAAAAGTTTCCCCAGCATATGACTGACTGACTGATGCTCTGAGACCACATCAAGACTCCTCTGCTTTGACAGCACATTGTCAGACTCCAAGAAAGAGACCAGGCTCTTAGATCACACTGCTAGAATTTCAAGAGATTGTACCTTATTTTGAAGTTTCAGTCTCAAGCACAGTTCATTATTTGTAGAAATTGCTATTCAGTTAAGGAATGAAAGTTTTAAAGGATGAATCATGGCATTACCTTGACATGCAAAATGAGTTTGCAATTTTTTTTCTTAAGGTAAAGTGGTTTTAATTAGAAAAATGATACTGTGGGCCAAAACTAGTGCTTTTCTAATCTTTATATTGCTTGTGTGTATGTGTAACAAAAGAATGTCTTCAGAAAGATAGGAGGAAAACGCAGCATGTACTGGATGAAGGGTGCTGAAGACTATAAGCAAGTGACATGATGCTACTAGGGTGTAATGTCAATCATATTGAATGAAGGGACTTAGGGGGCAAAAACGATTGAATATACTCTTGCTGACTCTACACAAGACCAGATATTTCAAAATTATGGCATCAAAACAAAACAGTATGGAATAACTGGACATTTGCATATAATGTCATCGTTATTCCTTTATTTCTAAACAATCTAGAAAATTTTCGTTATATCTTCTTAAGATCATGCAGCAACTTTGTCCAACATCAGCTACCTCATGGGCTAGGGTAGAGATGCAGGGCTCACTCAAATCAGTGGATATGCATACATAATTCAGGGTTTTTTAAAAATAAGGTTACCATACATTTCTCCAGACAGTTCAGGTTTATCCCTCTTGTGGGATTAATAGGACCCAAGCAAAGATATTGTAATATCAGAGTAGGTGAGACTCATATCAACAATGAAATTGTCCACAACAGTGCAGGCAGGTGAGGCTTGACCACTTAGCATTTACAGTGAGATCATGGCGATTGTTGCTTTTAGAGGGATGGTTCACACTGATGTCAATATTATTGAAGTAGAAACCATCGTACCTAAGCCTTCGTGCATATATTATGATTATATTCTTTAGGGTAGGAATAGAAAAACTGAGTCAATAATTGTGAACATTTTTGAGTCTCTCGATATATATTTTCTTTAGAAGAAGTTACACTAATTTTACATTTATATTAAAGAATAGTGTCCCTTTGTACTTTTGATCACATTGAGTATTGTCTAATTAATTCAACTTTGCTTATTTGATGGGTGTAAATATTTTTTATTCAATTTAAATTGTGCATTTTTATTACTAATGAGTATGCATATTAATAATTTCTATTTGTTTAATGCCACTTATATTTTTCTTTCATAAGTTGTATGCTCAGTCTATTCTTTTTACTGAATTGCTGGTAAAAAAAATATGTTATAAGACCTTAAGAATGAATCCTTCTGTGGTCATTTTTAATAAATTTTTTTTTTTTACTAATTTCTTATTTGCTGATGATATTATTGAACCATAGTTGTTTAATATTTATATATTAGTATAATATTAGTAAAATATATCAAGTATATTTTTTCCTTATATTTTTTTATTGGAAAATAGAATTCACTTGAATTTTATACATGTATATGTTGAAGTGATTATAGATTTTGCAATACAAAAAAATGGATGTGCTGATACAACATAAGGGTAAATCATATGCACATGCTAGATATGATCATGGATAAGATATTGAGGAAAAATGTCGTGAAAGAAAAGAGAAAATAAGGTGAAAGCAGTCATAAACCCTAAAGAGGGGAGAAGTAAGGGAGGAGAAGCCACTTTTAGAAGGACAAAAAGGGGATTGCGTTGAATCTGTAGATCACTTTTGGGTAGTATTTTCACAATGTTAATTCTTCCAGTCCAAGAGCATGGGGTATCTTTCCATCTTCTTGTGCCCTCTTTGATTTCTCTCAACAGTGATTTGTAGTTCTCATCATAGAGATTTGTCACATCTTTGGTTAAATTTATTCCTAGGTATTTTGTTTTTGGGGTGGCTATTGTAAATGGAATGGCTTTCTTGATTTCCTTCTCTGCCAGTTCATTATTAGAATATAGAAATGCTACCGATTTTTGCATGTTGATTTTGTATCCTGCAACTTTGTTGAAATCATTTATTAACTCTGAGAGCTTTTCCATAGACCCTTCAGGCTGTTGTATATATAAAATCATGTCATCTGCAAACAGGGATAGTTTGACTTCATCTTTTCCAATCTGGATCCTCATCAAAATTCCAATGATATTTTTTTCTCAGAATTGGAAAAAAACATTCCTAACATTCATATGGCAGAACAAAAGATCACGAATAGCCAAAGCAATCCTAAGCAAATAAATAAAGCTGGAGACATAACACTACCTGACTTTAAATTTTACTACAAAGCAATAGTAACCAAAAAAGCATGGTACTGGCATAAAAACAGACACATGGACCAATGGAACAGAATAGAGAATCCAGAAATCAACCCATGTACTTACAGCCTCCTAATCTTTGACAAAGGCTCCAAGACCACACACTGGGAAAGATACTGCCTCTTCAGGAAATGATGCTGGGAAAATTGGACATTCATAAGAAGGAGAGTGAAAATAGATTCATACTTCTCACCATATAACAAAATCAACTCAAAATGGACTAAAGAATTAAGTATGCATCCTGAAACAATAAAACTCCTTAAAGAAAAGATAGTGGAAACACTCCAGGAAGTAGGATTGGATACAGACTTTATGAATATGACCCCAAAAGCACAGGCAATGAAGGAAAAATAAACAGATGGGATTATATCAAACTAAAAAGCTTCTGCACAGCAAAAGAAACAATCAACAGAGCACAAAGACTTCCAACAGAGTGGGAGAAAATATTTGCAAAATATACATCAGACAAAGGATTAAAAACCAGAATAAACAAGGAACTCAAATGACTTAACAGTAAAAAAACAAGTAACCCGATTAAAAAATGGGCAAAGGAACTGAACAGGCATTTCTGAAAGGAAGATATACAAGCTCAGCATTTGGGAAAAGCAAATCAAAACCACTTAGAGATACCATCTCATTCCAGTTAGGATGGTTAATATCCAAACGACTGAGAATGACTAATTCTGGCAAGGTTGCAGAGAAAAAGGAACTCTCTTACACTGTTGGTGGGTCTGTAAAATGGTACAGCCCTTATGGAAAATAGTATGGAGGTTCATCAAACAACTACAGATAGATCTACCGTATGATGCAGCTATTCCACTGCTGGGAATATACCCAGAGGAATGGAAATCATCATGTCAAAGGGATACCTACACTCCTATGCTTATTGCAGCAGTATTTACAATCGTCAAGAATTGGAACCTGCCTATATGCCCATCATTGGATGAGTGGTTTAGGAAAATGTGGTATAACTACACAATGGAATTCTACTCTGCTATAAAAAAGAATGAAATACTACTATTCACAACAACATGGATGGACTTAGGAAAATTATATTAAGTGGAATAAGCCAGGCGCAGCAAGAGAAATACTGCATGTTCTCACTTATTTGTGGGAGCTAATAAAAATAAATAAGTAAATAAATGAATGAGGGCGGGGAGGAAAGAAGACACAACAATCACAACAACTCTGATTTTGTTAAGACATGTGAACAGAAATGATGTTGATCGGGGGAGAGGGGCAGAGGGAGAAAAAGGAGGAATTGATAAAGGGACACAAAAATCAACTATATTACTATATTTTCTATTGATAAATTAAAATAAAAAATAAAAGAAATAAAAGGACAAAAAGGAGCTTTTGATTCAGGAAAGGGATAAGTTCAGAGCAGAGTGAAAGGAAAATTCCTGGGAGGAGGGTATTCAAGAAGAGTCCTTAAGAGTGTCAGATAATGCAAGGCTTTCAAGAAAAACAGTTTGAGAAAAGGCACTGGAGTTTATCTGCTATTTGTAAAACCCTCAGCTGCCACTCAAATTATCCAGTTCTTTCTTGATAAGCCCTAGTTAATGACTCAAGCTATCATCTGCAATATAGCAGAGATATGGGAGAATCTCATTTAATACAGTTAAGAAACTGACATTTATCACTTCATTTACCACAATGCAGAACTTGCTAAGATAAAATATCCTGACATAGGGAAGTTTGTGGAAATATGAACAGTCTCTATGAATGTTCAAAATGTGACATTTATTCAGAAAGTTGTCATAACTTTGTATAGATATTTACTTTTAAAAATACAGTTTCAAGATGCTTTCTTCCAGAATAAGGACATCTCCTACAACAACATCAATTGTAATAGATGATTTCTACTTGGGGAAACCATGTGGATATCCACCCCAGGGAAAAGAATGCACCTGTGCTTTCCATGTCAGCCTTGCTGGATTGCGCAAGTACTTACACCTGCCACGTGCCAGCCCCCACCTGCCTAGTACGCAAAAATCTGTCTCAAGACACAAGCTATTGACTCTGTTTTTACTTATTTTTACACATGAAACTTCTGAAAAATAATTGGTGAAATCACCATTCCTTATGTCCTTGACCCCTGATATGCTTTAAAATCTGACCTATGCCTCTGATCCTCCATGCAAAACGTTCTTTATTATTTTCTTAACAGTCTATTCACCAAATTAGATGAATTTTACTTTCACTTATGTAACATTACCCTCTGCAGCACGTGGCCTGCAAACTATTTCTCTCCTTGGCTGCTATGATATGGTAGTTTTCTTCTCCTCCTCTCTGATTGTTCCTTCCCACAATCTTTTAATAGATCTTTTCCCATTTCCATCTGCTAATATTGCCAGTATTTTGCAAAGCTTTTATTTAAACTCCACTCCATTCCCTGTCTCTCTTTCTCTGTTTCTCTCCCGCTCTCTTTCCCTCTCTCTCTCCCCCTCTCTCTCCCCCGCGCTCTCTACTATATATTCTACTCAGCTCTCCACTCCCCTTGGCAATCTTATAAACTCTAAGGATTCACCCTATGATGACTATGTTATTTTTCACAAAAGAGCTACAAGAACAGACGGACAGATATTTTTCAGAATTTGTCTTATGAGGCATTTGCTTTTTGATTTGGTCATTCTGATCCAGTAGCTGGTTTGCTGTGTTGATATTTTTCTTAAATTTGTTTTTATCTGCTTCCCAGAGATAAATACAACCCAAGGAAGATATCATCTTTGTGGATTCATGAGATCTTTGAGAGTTGAGTGGCCAGCAATGCCCCCTCCTCTAGCTGGGAACAAAATGATGACCAGGAGTTTACTATTAGAACAAAGAGAAAAGAGTTAAACAACTTTGCTATGGCAGTCAGATGGATTGCATTTTTCTGTTCTATAGTGATTTTTTTCTAGGTAATCAGGACTGGTTATTAGCAGCAGAGAATTTTCTCGCTGCCAGATAGCACTGGAATGATACTGACAGCTCCTCACTATCCAGTCTCCCAATTCAAAGTTTTCTACAGTCAGCTGGTAGGTGTTCATCATTATTATAACACTTCCATGTGCTATATCCTTACCTGGTGACAACAACAGATTTATATTACTTTAGTCACATTTGGAATAGAGATGCTCTTCTCGTATAAGAAGAGACCTGCTGAGATTTAGAAAATGACCTAGTTCTAGCATCAGAACACTGAATGATCACTTCTACAGGGGGTTATTTGGGAGAAATATTTCTGCAGATATCAGATAGCTCACATCACTCATCTTGTGTTGATGTTTATTAGTCTGAAGTTGCATATTCTCACTTTACCTCAAAGGCTGGCAGTCATTTCTCAAAGGCTGTATGTAGAATGCTCTCTAGGACCTACCTGTTTTTTGAGCTTCAGACTTTTTAAAAAAACATTTTGTGGCACATTTCTGCCACATTGTTGTAAATAATAACTCTAAGGCATATTCAAAGTCAAGTTTATCATCACCACTGGGCCTTCCACTCCTTCCTCCCAGGCCCTTAAGAATCCAGATTCACCTTTTGCAGTTCCTCCTCTGGATATTGTTATCAAATCCTATCGTGATCTGAAATATCACCATTGTCTTTATTTCTTACTTAACTCTATGTTCAATCTCCTGTTCATGTCTACCTTGGACATATTTCTAATCCCATGTTATTCATCATGGTTCAATTCCTCGGTACTTGGAATAACCTCTTCATTGGGCTTAAGCTTCTAATTTCTCTCCAATCAATCTATGCAATGCACTAGAGCCAGCAGAATCATCCTAAATTGCAGTCCTATTCATATTACATTCTGGCTCTAAAATTTTTATTGGGTCCCCCTGGACTTACTAAAATCTAAAGTAATATAAAGAGAATAATTAAAACTCAGGCTCAATCAAACTGAGCTGGGTTTGAATCCTAATTATCCCATCTTTTATATTTGTGACTAGACTAAAATTTTCTCATGTGTGATATGGCATGACAGTATCACTTATTTACTGCTTTGTTGTGAGAATTCCACTGGAAGAGCAAATATTAAGTGTTCAGTATAGTATGCAGCATATATTATGCAATTATCATTATATAAATTCTTTAGCAGAATATTAAGATCAAGTTGTCTCCAAACCAGTTTTTTGCAACTTATTTTCAGTTCTTTAATTTTCTTAATGTACAGAAGTTTCACATTTTTACATTTTAAATCTATTGAGCTATTTCTTTTTTTTGTATTCAGACGTAATTGATTATACGTATTTGTGAGGCACAGAGTTGAATATCAATACCTGCCTTTGTACAATATTTGATGATCAAGTTAGGATAATTAGGAAACAACCTCCAGTGCGATGGCCCCTTCAGCCTCCTGCATGCTCTCCAGGTTGGTGCAACCCTAGAGGCACCTCTGCATTGGACAGCTGATTTTGATAAGGGCCTCCCAAAGCATGCAGTGCATGGGACCTGGTCCTTGGTGACCTGGGCCCCAGACTCTATCTATGAGCCCCAGCCATACCCAGGTACAAAGAATTACCTGGTAGAGTGAGGAATAGTGTTCAGCATCCCAGAAGAAGCAAAAGCATGAGACGCAGGTGGAGGCTGTCATTATAAAATGTAATCACTTTTTCTTATGTTAGGAGATTTGTTCGCCTCTCTTCTAGTTATTTAATAACATGCAGTAAATTAATGTTAACTGGAAGTGCCTAGCTCGACTATACATCAATAGAACCTACTTTTCCTAACTAGCTGTTTTGTGTCCAGTAACCCAATTCTTGCTAACCCTCTTCCCCCTCCCCCCTTCCCACCTCTAGTAATCACACTTCTGTTTTATCCTTCTGACAGTTTGGTGTGTTATTATGATCCTTCCTTCCTTCCTTCCTTCCTTCCTTCCTTCCATTCAGTTCCTTCCTTCCTATCCTTCAGTTCTTTCATTCTGTTTTCTATCCTTCTTAGCTCTCACTTGTGAATGAGAACGTGCGGTATTTCTCTTTCTGTGCCCAACTTATTTCATTTAACATAATTTTCTCCTGTCTCATACATGCTGCTGCAAATGGCAGAATTTCATTATTTTTCATGCCTGAGTAGTATTCCATCGTGCCACATTTTCTTTATCCAGTTTTCTGTCAATGGACATTTAGGTTGGTTCATATTCTGGCTATTATAAACAGAGCTGTGATAAACATGGGAGTGGTGCAGGTATCCCTTCGACATGATGATTTCCAATCCTTTGGGTATATACCCAGCAGTAGTAGTGCCAGACTGTATGGTAGGTCAACCTGAAGTTGTTTGAGAAACCACCATACTGTACTCCACAGTGGCTCTACTAATTACAGTCCCACCAGCAGTGTAGGAGTGTTCCCCTTTTTCCACATCCTCACCAGCACTTGTTATTCCCTATCTTTTTGATAATAACCAGTCGAACTGGGGTAAGGTGATAGCTCAATGTGGTTTTGATTTGCATTTCCATGATGATTAGTGATGTTGAGGACTTTTTATGCACCTATTGATTTTTCATTAACCTACTGACCATTCGTATGTCTTTTTTTGAGAAATGTCTATTCAGGTCCTTCACCCACTTTTTAATCAGATTATTATTATTTTTTTTTTACTATTCAGTTGTTTGAGTTCCTGTATATTCTGGATATTAATCCCTTATTGGATGCATAGTTTGCAAATATTTTCTCCCACTTTGTAGTTTGTCTTTTCACTCTGTTGATTGTTACCTTTGCTGTGCAGAAACTTTTTAGTTTGATATAATCCCATTTGTTTATTTTTTCTATTGTTGCTTCTGCTTTTGACATCTTATTCATAAAGCATTTTTTTTTTAATTTGAGCACCCATAACATACGTTTTCACTAAACTGACCCACACACAGTTTCTCAACAGTTATTTCACTTTCCTGTTTCCATTTTCTTCTGGTTACTCCAATTTTATAATATAAACTCTAGATGTCTACTTATCAAATTCTGTTCATTCTTTTAAAATCAGATTCTTTGCCATCATCTTCAAGAATGCAACTTCTCTAAGATAGAATAAAAATGATAGAATACTCATTTATCAGATAGAGTAAAAATGATAATACAATGAATAATAACTAATATTAATTGAATGATTACACCTCAGATAGAATAAAAATGGTAATACTACCATTAATAACTAATATTAATTGAACAACACCACACTACATCTTAAGAGCTTTGCATATATTGAAACATAGTCTCTTTCCCCTAGATTCTCATAGCATTATGATAATCCAAAGTCCTCTTATGTACTATTGGCAGAATCATATTTCTAAATCACTACTCTGACCATGTCAACTCCTGTTCAAAAATCTTTCCTAGATTCCAGTTACACCTAAGAGGATAATGCTCAATTTCCTCCTCTGTTGATCAGGTCCACTACTACTCACATGACTACTACCTATCTTCCTTTCATCACTCAGACATAAGTGCTTCTTTCAAAGGAAGCCATGTGCTACCCTGCATATTCCTCTTGCTTTTCTGATGCTGTGTATTTGCACATGTGACTTCTCCTACCTAGACACCCTTTCACTTCTTTGTGCTGCCTGTCTGTCTGTCTGTCTGTCTGTTCTTAGGGATGACCTGAAGTCGAATGCCCTCCTTAAACTGTCTTTACTGGCTCCGATCACAAATGAACTCATTAAATATGCAAGTACTGTTTGCATCACACACTTGGAACTTAACAATATGGGGAGTTTGCAGTGTATTCTTTTCTATTTGTTTCTTGCTTCTACAAGTAACTCAAAAGATTTTCAAGGACAAGGAACATCTCTTATGCTTCCCTGTATAATGCAGATACTATTTTGGGTATGACAAAATGACACATCATCATTTCCTCCTCAGGTTGCCTTTCCTTGCAGGGTTCTCTCTCCTTGGCTAAGAACAGAGCCAGAAGTTTCCATGGAAAGAGAACATGAACCTTGACTAGAGGAAGTGGTCCCAGATCAGCTTTGAGCCTCAAAGAGGACTGTTTTGAATACTATACCTGAGAATAACCTTGAAAGCCAAAAAGCTTTATTAAAACAGAACTATACATTTGTCTAGAGTCCTTCAAGAGACAGGCTTTACTAATTTCATCATAGGCTTAAAGAAGAAAAATATTCTGCCAAACATCAGGAGATGGACAGCCTGCACTTTCAGATCTTAGGTGGCTGGGAAACTCATCCAGAAGGAACAGGATCTGGACACAAAGATCCCGCCTTCCCTCCCCAGCTGGAGTCCTAGAGGTAAAGCGAAAGGCATGTTCCAGTTACTATAGCTTTGTAATGCAATGTAGTGCCTTAAAAGAATCTGAATCTGAAGCCTGGGCAGGCTCTGCTTTACATTGTGTCACCTGAGGCCACTGTAAATGGTAGCTGAATGACTGCAAGGCTTTATTCACAGGGCTGGAACCTGGACTGGGACAGGGGAGACTCTCCAGGCATCTCTCTAACTCTGTGTGGTCTCTTCATCTTGTTTCTCAAATGGATGAATTCTAGGTAGCTGAACTTCTCACATGGAGGCCTACTGCTTAGAGAGAGAATGAGAGAGAGACTACTAGTTGGAAACAGTTTCCTCTTCACTTGGCTAGCCTGAAATGTAGTCCATCAATTCATCAGTTAATTAGATGAGAGTTAATATAGAATAGCTCATATTCAATGGGAGAAGGTTTAACACCATAACTTGTGGAAGGAGCATCAAACAATTGTGGATATGCTTTAAAACACCCACAGCAGGTTATGCAGATCAAATGGAAGTGTGAAAACAGAAATACCTTGGGCCCCTGCCCATTTAGGTACCTTGCAGGAGATGCCATCCCAGGCAGAGCTGGTGCTGATGTGGGGAAAGTAGCATCCCTACATGAGAGTGCAGTCTGGCTAGCTAGAGAAAAAGCACACCGAATCCCAGCCAAGTCCCTGTGGGGCAGGAGGGATCCGGAAGTTCCCACAAGCCTTTGCATCGATGCACCAAGTAGCTGTAGGAGAAATAAAAGGCTTCTGGGTTGTCTGCAGGCCAGAGATCGAATGAGAGTTTTAACCACATGCCATCCCCTGAAAGAGGTGAGGAGCACAGAGACAAAACAAGCACAAGGACCAGTGAGTCCTGACAAAGTCAGTGAAAATAGACCTTCATTTAATTCTGGACTTCATCAGAGGATGCCTGTGGGACTGAGCCAAAGTATCAGAAAAGCTGCCTAGCAAATCACATCTAGAATCAACTCCAAGACTGACAAGAGGCCAGGAGGCCCTCCCTCCCCAGCATGAGTGCCATAAGCACACAAAACCCACTTTTCACCCAGACATACTTTGAGGAGAAGGTAGAGAAGACAGAACTTTGACAGACTGAGCATTTGCTGAGAGACTTAGTCATCAGACTTATATTAGCCTTGAACGAAAATTAAACTTAGGAAGGTTGAAATTTATTTATGAAAAGGAAACTGTTAAAACCAGAAGGGACTGAGAAGCTGTCTGAATTTCCCTAGTATCCATTGGGATGGGGATTTATAGGGCAGGCCAAGTCAAATATAAAATATAAAAAAGTTATACCTTTTTAAAATTTCCTTTGTATATCTTAATGCAAGTAGATTTTTGACACTGGTATGATTATACCCACATTGCACCATGCTACAAATATCTTGTGTATAGAATAGATTCAATAAATATGCATTAAGTTGGTTCTTCAAGGATTTTGCAAATGCAGTGAATTTCAGAATGTTCTGAGAGTGAACCTATCTGAGAGCACTCAATACCAAGATGTGTTTAAGTAGGTCTACAGACAAGCCTTCTAGTTTCACATAACAAAATGCAAAATGTCTCACATATTAGATCATTTCTGTGGTGATATACATAGGCGAGCAGGGTCCCTCAGCCACTTTTCTCCTGGGCTTGGAGATTCCCAAGGTTGCTGCTGTAGGCAGTTTGCCTTCTGCACACCAGCTCTGCCCCGTTGCCAACTCTGCTCTGGCTGCTGTCAACTTGCTCCCTCAGTCACTTAGTGTATTAGTTCCTTTCTGCTACTTATAACAGAATATCTGAAATTGGGCAATTTGTAAAGAAATGAAATTTATTTCTTATAGTTTTGGAGGCTGGGAAGTCCATGGCCCAGGGGCACATCTGGTGGTGGCTGTACAGCAACTCAGGGTGTCTCATGGCAATTTGCCTGAGCAACAGCGAGCTAACTTCCTCCCTTGCCTTATAAACCCATCAAAACCATGTCCATTACTCCATGAATGGATCAATCCATTAATGAGGATACAGTCCTCACAATCTAATCACCTCTTAAAGGCTCCACCTTTCAAATACCACAGTAGGAGTTCCTACTCTCTTGACAAGGTTAGATGGGGGTCAAGTTTCCAAAACATGATCTTCTGGGGGGCACATTTAACCCTTAGCACTTAGTAATGAGGACCCACAGCTACAAATACTAATCTGATACTAATTCTCCTGCCCAAACTCCAGCTGGTGTAACTTCCATATTGTTAATGCATTTTTTCACTCTTATAAGGAAGGCTTCCTCTCTGCAGTGGAGGAACTCATTTCACATTGCTCAGAGACTGAGTTTGGAACAATCAGTGTAACCTCAAGTTTCTGGTCCTGATGCTGGCTGGCCAGGTGTCTCAAAGAAAAGAAATGCCTTTGGTATTTTCTCACCTCAGGGAGTGGTGCCAGATCCGTGTGTGTGTTCTGCCCATAAAATATTGAGATAACTGCTTTCTGTACATCATAGATCTTTTCTCCTTTCTAGGAAATCAGTCCATATTAGTTCCAAATCCACCCCTCCCCCCTTTAAAAAAAATTCATATAGGATTGCTGTTAATTTTTAGGTAAACAGACTGCTATTGTCTTGTGAAGATGACAAAGGCAAGAGCGGGCTTGAAAAACAGGCAAAAATGACAACTCAGGATCAGGATATTTTCTCCCACTTTTGTTCACTGTCAATGACATCAAAGAGCAAAAGGGTAGAATACACTCAAGATGATGTGGGGTCAAGTAGACCCCAGCTGCCAGTGTTGATCCATGAACCTCTGAAGCAAAAGGAGGAACTGAATACCTAGTTCAGTGCAGGTTTCGGTTCCTTTTCTTAGACTTCAGGGGCCATGTCAGCCCACACCATGCAAACTTGATCTGGGATCCTGAGTTCATTCTTGTGCTGTGCTGTAATAATTTGTAAATTGTTACACTTCCTTCTGTGTAACCAAGATGAAAAAAAGAGAAAGAAAGAATTCACTCAAGGTAACATGAATGAGGCCAGGTGGGACTGCCACCCATCAGGGGAGCAGCAGCCCGGATCCAAAATCAGCCT
This sequence comes from Cynocephalus volans, assembly GCF_027409185.1. NCBI lineage: Eukaryota > Metazoa > Chordata > Mammalia > Dermoptera > Cynocephalidae > Cynocephalus > Cynocephalus volans. The sequence continues at coordinate 66,925,137 of NC_084472.1, forward strand.
TTCTTTTTATTGACAAGACAAGGAAGTTTCACAAGAAAAATAAGTTGATTAAATCATCAAAGAAGGACATAAAAACAGGCAGTGTTACAGAAGAGAATTATAGCTAAGTATAGCCTTAAACAACTAAAACTAGTAAGAGCAATAAAATTAACGATGTGACATTCCAGAATGCAATTTGTAAAAAGCTAAGTTGATCCACTAACAAACAGCTTTCCCTTAGTAAACATTTTCTTTTCCACATACTTCCTACAACAATTTCTTTAGCATGTTTAAACAGCATTCAAGCAGTTCCTTAACATATCTTAAGAAAAATCAGTAGGTTAAACAGTCAATAGTCCTTTGAGTCGGTGACCTAAAACAGTCAAAGTACACAATCCCATCCCTAAACAGTGATTAGAATTGATTAGATGGCTTTTGCCAAACTTATCTGTGGACTACTGTCCTCTACTCAAGAGCCTTTTGGCTCATTCATGCATTACCTAAAAATCCTATTCTAAGATCAAAGGAAAATCAAGATTTCTAACCCACTACAGTAAATCACAGTGACTTTTGCATTTTATTTCTTGCAGTGTCAGTTTTCAACCCACTCAGGATTCAGGGCTGCCTTGGCATAACAGGATGTCTGATGTAGCCAGTAAGCTCAGACATCACCTGATTCACTCTTTGTGTATTTTAAAAGTTGCAACAAACATGAGGGAGGATTTTTATGTACAAGATAATTTTCTGTAATCTTTGAAACCAAAATGGATATACCAGATTCTAGATCGGCATGATGGGGAAAGAGGAGGGAAGAGGGAAGTAAATGTGAAGCATCTCCCAGGCTGGTCTGATGAAACAGATTATAATTACATAAAGAATGCAGCCTGTAAACAAGAGGAAGCTCCCCTCAAGTGACCTCTAAAAATAGGACAAGAGAACAGAGAGAATGTCACCAAATGTGTAAGACCAAGAACAAATAGCTAGAAAGGCTGTGTCCATGACCAGAAACAAAAAATAAAGAAAAAAAACCAGTATGTTCTAGTGTGAAAAATTAGTCCACTAATAGACGTTTGGACTAACATCCAGGTGTGGGTTAGAATGTCACTCCCCTAGCCCCAACCGCGCTCTGTAAATTATTCTTCATGAGGCCAAAGCTACGTTAAGGACCCTAATGACAGTCAGTCAATCCAAAATTTGAGAGTGAAGGAAAAGTGGAAATTATTCTGATTTCTCCATTGTTTAGGGCCTTAGGAAGAAGCCAGAGGGATTTATTAAATATAGATGTAATAAGAAAAAGAGCAAACAAGTTTAATTGTAAGTGTCAAAACCTGTGCATAGCTGAGTAACATGGTCGTATTTCTATTTGACAAGATCCCCAAGCTTAACTTCTTTTATATATTTTCAGATCTGTAATAAACATCAAGTTGACTCATAGATCCATGTGGTTTTCATCTAAGGGGTCATCTCTTGATGATAATTTTGTTAACTTCTTGTTGGTCAATCATCACTCTCCAACTAGAAGTTAAGATCTTTGAGGGCAGGGGTCTCTGACTTGTTTGTATTCTCCACAATGCCCAGAAAGGTGTCCTACAAATGTGCATAATAATATTCAGTTGATTTTGTTTAAAGTAATAGCATCAGGCAGAGTTTAGTACCTGTTATTTTTGAAAAAACTGAAAGAATGACTGTACATAATGAAGGTCAGCCCCCTAATATCCATTCAGGGCAGGAAAAGAAGAGAGGGCCAGACTCTGCAAATGTTTAATTCGTGCCAGGAGCAAGTAGCCCCTATCAATGTAATTTAATGTAAAATCAGATTGTTGTCTGAACACTGAATAATTCATATGTAACTTATATAAATACATTTCCATTTGTGCTACACTGCGCACATTTAGGTTAACTTGGGTTTTGGTCCTTAACCCTTAAAAAACACATTAATTTAGGCATAAATATGTTATTTAAACATGGACTTGTTAATCCATACAAAAAGATTTGCTGTGTCACCTTGTGACCAGGCATTCAGCCAGACTGCGTAATTCAGATAGCTAAATGTGGTCAACTATAGTCATATGACACAAGCTTTACAGTTAAATGACACAAGATTCACGTAATAAATAAGAGGAAATTCAGTGCTGTTAACAGGAAGAAAAATTATGTTTATTCCAAGAAGATAGTCTTACATTATTTAAAAAATTTTTTTGTCTTTTTTACCACCCATTTTAAATGTCTTTATTGAGAAATAATTCACAAACCCTAAAATTCACTCATTAAAAAATACACAATTCCATGTTTTTTAGTACAATCAGAATTATGCAAACATTACCACAACACAAGTCTGGAACATTTTTATCTCCCCAGAATGAAACCCCATAACTAATAGCTGTCACTCCCCATGTCCCCTAACCTAGCCTTACACAGCCCCTAGGCTACAATACCTAGTCTCCATTGATTTCCTATCTTGGACGCTTCAGATAAATTGAATTATAAATTAACCAGTCTCTTTTGTCTGGCTTCCTTTGCTCAGTGTAATGTCTTCTTGGTTCATCTATGTTGTAGATGAATCAGTACTTCATTCCTTTCATTGTGAATAATATACCATTGTATGGATATACCACACTTTGTTCATTCATTCATCAGTTGACGGATATGTGGGTGGCTTCCACTTTTTGGCTACATCTTCCAGTATTTTTAAATGATACATTTTCAAAAATTTATAAAGGCCACTTTTGCTTTAACACCTTGGAAGTTTGAAAAGCTAACCTCTTCTCCCTCCAACACGGCAGCCCTCTCAGCCTACTGGCAAGGCAACCACTCAAACCTTGGTGGAGTTTACTGTCTAAAGATGGATTTCCATTGCTTCCCCAAAACATTTTTTGTTTTTTGTTTGTTTGTTTCCTGTCATTCAGTGGCTGGATCCATTTCATCAATAAAGTCTTTATAATGTAATGGGGCAAAAATATATATTTCCCAAAATTTAACATAGGGAGCTCCAGAGTGGTAGTTTAAAAAAATATGCTTCTTTCTTCAACTCTGCCATTGTCTATAAGGGAAAAAAAGTGTAGTCAAGTTTCTCTATACTCAGGAGATGTACTATAGCAGTGACTTGGTTCATATTCTGCCCTATGATTTAGAAAACTTGTTTAGGAGCAACTCCTAAAATACAGACTTGCAACAAACAAACCAAATCAAAAACCAAAACCAACAGCAAAAGCCAAAGAATTAGAAACTAACAAAAGCCCAATCACTATATATTTTGTTTGCTTACTTGTTTGCTTCTGCTTTTTAAATTTCTTGATTGCTAGCATTTCTTTAGAGATGAAAATTTGAACACACACACACACAGAAAACATTCCATTCAATTAAGCAAATTGTTCTGTTTTTCTTTTTTCCTTTTTCTTTCTTTTTCTATTTTTTTCTTTTTGCCAGAGTTGCTTCCTAGAGACTTTGTCCCTGGGCAGCACATGAATAGAGCTCTCTCACTATGCCCTAATTATTCCTTGTTTATGTGGAGCTGGGTGTCTCTGGTAGGGATGTGGTGAATGAGGGGAAGAAGTTTGGGTGGTTTGCAGGAAATAAGGCACACACTAAAAATTGGAATGAACTGGATTTATGAAGAGCTATTTCAGAGTGGGATACATCATCCCTCTCACAGATTGGGGAGATGGCCAGCACCTATTAGGCTTAAGTTCTGCTGCATTTAGCAAAAAATAAATAAATACAATAAAGTCACTACATATGAGAAACGTTTTTACCCGCAGGTAACATAAATTTAGAGGATGGCAATCTATGTCTAGTATGGAGGTTTCCTCTGTCATTCAGGAACAGGCTGTAATTATTCTATTTAACCATCCCAATATTTCTTTCCATCATTCAGATCAACTCATGGCAAAAAATCACTGCTGGATTTCCAGCCATTATGCCTGTATTCCAAGCAACAGAAATCAGAAAGAAAGATAGTGGGCAGAAAACAAAGCATACCTTATAAATGATTCAGCTTCTTTTAAACTTTTTTTTCTTTCACTTACACTAAATTAGCTAAAACTTAGTCACATGTCCAAATCTAGTTGTAAGGGAATTGAGAACATATTCGCTTAGTTGAGTCCGCAGCTGCCCTCATTTAAAACCTGGTGGTGGTATTAAGGAGATAGTGGAAAATGTGTACTGGGTAGTCTCTGCACCAGGGTCGGTCCCATCAGGTCCACGCAGGACCAGGACTGATCTGACTACATGGAGAATTGTGGTCTTTGGAACTTCTAGCAAGAGCAATCCTAGCACAGTCATTGGGAACTATGAGCATGAGCAACAAGAGTAGAGTTCAATACTCAGCTCTGTGGACAGTCAACACTGGCCTGGGGAAGACAGGGTGGGAGAGAATAATTATTACTGATAGCGAGTGAGCATCTGATGGCCTTATCAAGAAGCACAGAAAAATAAGAGAGAGGCATTTTGAATAATGACCAAGGCAGAATAAACTCTACCACCAGAGCCAGCCAAGGCTCAATCTCATGTGACTTAGGTATTCAGTGGAACCTCATCCCATATCCATAGACCAGTGAAGTCTATACAGAATCTTTGCAGAGGTCTGTTCTAGCAGCCTCCAGACATTTTGATCATGTTCACATCCCCATCAGAAAAGAATTGAGCAACCATTCTCAAAATACACATTTATAAATTATAAATTAAATATACTACTACTGTGCCGATACATTTTTACATTACAAATGACAGAGAATGGAAATTTTTAAAATGATGAGATTGAAAATACTGTCCCCCAACTCCAATGTATTATTTTACACAATCCTTGGCATGAGCCTCCCCACTTAGGAGACTGTGGACTAAGGTACTTTGAGGGATGGGGTCAATTCAACACTTACAATAGGCATCTGATAGGCTTTCCAATAAAAAGCAATAAAATAGTTTGTGATCTTGAAATGCTAAAAGTCAGTTTGCAGAGATAAAAATATTAATAAATTATTATAATTCAGTCATAAGTGCAACAATCAGGTTATATACTAGGTATTGAGAAAACAGGGATAATGTCTGACAGAAAAGTTTCACAAAGGAGAAGATGTCAGAGAAAAAAGTAAAAAAGGGGGCTTTTCTCACTGGTGAAGCAAGCACCAGCAAGAATGAGCGCTGAGTATAGAAATATCCCACTTCCTGATGTGATTCTCTATTGAGCCTCCAGACACAACACTGTACAGCCGAGTGTGCACAGTTACAAAGATCATGTTAATACAAGTAAGAAGAAAAAGTTCAGAACTTTGATCCACTTATGTATTCATTCCTACACACGCTCATTGCTTCATACCACCACGTACTCAACATTCAAGAAATACTTCTTGCAAACGGATGGTGTTGCAGACATTGTTCTAAAACTGGGAATCCCGAGGTAAAGAAGACGTAGCCCTGCTCTCGTGGGACTTACATTTTAATGGGGACAGACATAATAAATAGAAGAATGAGCACACATATTGTATGCAGATAGTGATAAGTTCTCTGAATAAATGTAACAATAAGGCATGAACAGTGATGAAGTTGTTATTTTTAGGTGGGGTATAGACAGAAGGACTCTCTGAAGAGGTATTTTAGCATTTGCCTAAACAAAATGAGGGGGCAGGACCTGTGGAAATATGTTCATTAGACAAAGTACAATGTAGCTTTGGACAAAATTAAGCTTGAGGAGTCCATTAGACATCCAAGCGGAAAAGTCCAGTGTGCTGTCAGATATACAAGTCTGGGGTTAGGGGAGAGGCTGGGCCTGGAAGGATACTGTAGACTTCAGTAGCTATGGCTGTTCTCTGCAGGCTGGGGACAAGATGAGATTACCTGTGCAGAGTGGCGGAGGCTGGAGTCTGAGTCCTGGAGCCCTGAAGCACAGAGAGGTCAGGAGGAAGGGAAGAGCTGGCGAAGGACTTGGAGTAGGTGCATCCAGTGAGCAAGAAAGAAATCTTGGCCAGTGTGGTATCACAAAAAATACAAAGAAGAAGGAAATGTTTCAGGAAAGAGAAGTAATCAATTTTGCCAAGTGCTGCTGAGAAGTAGAGAAGGATGGAAGATAAAGACTGATCATTTACTAAGGATGGAAAGATCTGGAAATTCAGTTTCCACACAATAATTTTAGAGGCAGTTGCTGTCACTGTTGGGTGGATTAGAACAAAAGAGTTACAAAAGCTGTTAGTGACTTGGATGATGAGCTAGCCTAGATCGCTGGATCCCAATTTACCAATGGTGTGTAATACCACTTCACTTATTTGTGTGTTAATATAGAATCACACATAAATGTAAAGCATTAGGAGCTAAGTCACATGCACACACAACTTTTACTTATAGTACACTTATCATTTCTAAAGTATATTCTCATACTGTGTCACATTTTATAAAATGGCTATCCTTCTAAAAATTATTGTGATTTACCACAACTGCTAAAGAAAAAATTTAGTATATACAATAATTTTTTTATATAAGAATAGACTTCGACATCTTTCTTTCCAGTCAGTTACCGGGATGTGGAGATCTAGAAAAATCTCAGTTTCAAATGCTCTTTTTTTTTTTTTTTCCTTTTCAGTAGTTTTATTTTGAAATAATCTTAGATTTACAAGAGTTGCAAAAATAGCAGAGATCCTGTGTACCCTTCACTCAGCTTCCCTTAAAATTAACTTCTTACATAACCACAGCACCGTTATCAAAATAACTAAGAAATTAACCTCAACACAGTAGTCTTCGCTAAACTATAGACTTTATTCAGGTTCCCAGATTTTCCACTAATATCCTTTTTCTGTTTCAGGATCCACTCCAGAACACTGTTTTGCATTTAGTCATCGTTTTTCTTTATCATCCTGCAGTGTGTGACTTTTCTGTCTTCCAATGTCTTTTATGACCTTTATTCTTGGAGCATCCTCATCTGAACGCTTCTCCTTCCCGTGTTTAGACTACATGCACTGCAAGCTTACCTCGTGTTATCACACTCCACTTTGTTGAGCTTTGCAGACACTATGTATTTTACAAATCGAAGGTTCCTGGCAATCCCGCATCAATCAAGTCTATCAGAGCCATTTTCCAATGGTATTTGTCTCTGTGTCACATTTTGGTAATTTATTGCAATATTTCAAACATTTTACTTATCATTATAGCTGTTATGGTGATCTGTGATCAGTGATCTTTGATGTTACTATTGTTAATTGTTCTGGGATACCACAAACCCTGCAAATACAAGACGGTGAACTTAACTGATAGACGCTGTGTGTGTTCCGGCTGCTCCACCTACCTGCCGTGCCTCTGTCTCTCTTCCTCTCCTCGGTCTCCCGTATTTCCTGAGATACAAAAATATTGAAATTAGGCTAATTTACAACCCCATAATGGCCAGCAAGTGTTCAAGTGAAAGGAAGAGTTACATGTCTCTCACTTTAAAAGCAAAAAGTGTTTAAGCTTAGTGAAAAAGGCAAGTTGAAATCTGACATAGGCTGAAATCTAGGCCTCCTGACCTAACAGTGAGCTCAGTTGTGAATGCAGAGGAAAAGTTCTTGAAGGAAATGAGGACTGCTACTCCAGTAAACACACAGATGGTAAGAAAGTGAAACAGACTTACTGGTGATACAGAGAAAGTTTTACCCATCTAGATAGAAACTCAGAGAAGCCACAACTTTCCCTTAAGACAGAGCCTAATCCAGAGCAAGGCCCTAACTCTCTTCAATTCTATGAAGGCTGAGAGAGGTGAGGAAGCTGCAGAAGAAATGTTTGGAGCTAAAAGAGGTTGGTTCATCAGGTTTCAAGAAAGAAGCCATCTCCATAACAGAAAAGTGCCAGGCGAAGCAGCAGCTGCTCATGTAGAAGCTGCAGCAAGTTCTCCAGAAGATCCAGCTAAGACCACTGAAGAAGGTGTTCACTCTAAACAACAGATTTTCAGTGTAGATGAAACAGCCTGATACTGGAAAAGGATGCCACCCAGAAGTTTTATCACTAGAGAGAAGAAGCCAATGCCTGGCTTCGAAGCTTCAAAAGATGGACTGACTTTCTTGTTAGGAGTTAATGCGGCTGGTGACTAAGTTGAAGCTGATGCTCATTTACCACTCTAAAAATCCTAGGGTCCTTAAGAATTATGCTAAATCTACTTTGCCTGTGCACTATAAATGGAACAACAGAGCCTGGATGACAGCACATCTGTTAACAGCATGGTTTACTGAATATTTTAAGCCCACTGCTGAGAAATACTGCTCACAAAAACAGATTCCTTTCAAAATGTCACTGTTCATGGACAATGCGCCTACTCACCCAAGAGCTCTGATGGAGATGTACAAGGAGATTAATGTTGTTTTAATGCCTGCTAACACAACATTTATTCTAAAGCCCATGGATCAAGGAGTAAGTTCACCTTTCAAGACATTATTTAAGAAATACATTTTGTAATCCTATAGCTGCAATAGGTAGTGATTCTTCTAATGGATCTAGGCAAGGTAAATTGAAAACCTTCTGGAAAGGATTCATCGTTCTTGAAGCCATTAAGAACATTCATGATTCATGAGAGGAGGCCAGAATATTAACATGAACAAGAGTTCAGAAGAAGTTGATTCCAATCCTTATGGATGACTTTCAGGGGTTCAAGACTTCAGTTGAGTAACTATAGATGTGGCAGAAATAGCAAGAGAACTAGAATTAAAAGGGAAGCATGAAGATGTAATTGAATTACTATAATCTCTCTATAAAACTTGAACAGATCAGGAACTGCTTCTTGTGGATGAGTGGTTTCTTGAGATTGAAATTATGCCTGATAAAAATGCTGTGAATATTGTTGAAATGGCAACAAGGATATGACATAAACTTAGTTGGTAAAGCAGCAGCAGGGTTTATAAGAATTTACTCTAATTTTTAAAGACGTTCTCCTGTGGGTAAAATGCTATCAACCAGCATGGCACGTTTACCAAGAAATCTTTCATGAAAGAAAGAATCAATTAAAGTGGCAAACTTTATTGTTATATTATTTTTTAAAATTGCCACAGCCACCCAAACCTTCAGCAACCACCACCCTGATCAGTCAGTAGTCACCAACACTGAGGCAAGAACCTCCAGCAGCAAAAAGATTACAACTCTCTGAAGGCTCAGATGATAGTAAGCATTTTTTTTTTTTTTTTTTTTTTTAGCAAGAAAGCATATTTACATTAAGGTATATGCACTTTTTAAAAAACATAATGCTATTTCACACTTAATAGACTACAATATGGTATAAACATAACTTTGATATGCACTGGAAAACCCAAACATTTGTGCAATTCACTTTATTGCAATATTTGCTTTATTGTGGTGCTCTGGAACTGAATCCACAATATCTCCAAGGTATGCCTGTAGTTTCCCCATATCCATGGATTTGTTTTCTACAGTTTCAGTTACCCATGATCTACTGTGGTCCAAAAATATTAAATAAGAAATTTCAGAAATAGTTTATGAGGTTTAAATTTTGTGTCATTCTAAGTAGCATGAGAAAATCTCACACCTTCACGCTGTCTCACTTGTGAATGAATCATTCTGTTGTCCAGTGTATCTACACTGTATATGCTACCTGCTCGTTAGTCACTTATTTGTCTAGGTTATCAAATTGACTGTCACAGACTCACAATGCTTATGTTCAAGTAACACTTATTTTACTTAATAATGATAACAAAGTGCAGGAGTAGTGATGCTGGCAGAATGTCTAGTGAATGTCTGGAATACAGTAGACTCAATACCACTATTGCCAGAATTCATACCTTTTGGTTTCATGTGCAGGAACATTTCTATAATCAAAATGGTTGCTTCAGGAAGTCATAGAATACTGCTGTTCTATACCCACCTAACTACCTTCATCTGTTTTAATTCCATACTGACCGATAAAATTCTTGTTTATGATTTCGCTTCTTCTGCAGAGGAGAATGAATTGGACATGGCAACATGAGAATCTGAACCCTTATAAGAGCTGTCACTCTTATGCTAAATTTATAAAATGATAGTTTGGTATTACGAATATGTTTCAGAGCTGGCAAATATAAATCACTTTAAGGTAGATCTCCTTATTATATATTGACAAAATAAGTTCTCTTCACCTAAAAGGCAGAAGGCCAGCTCTATGACAAATTAAATTCATTGTGGTACAGGATGGAACTTAGTGAATACTCTTGTATACTCCCATGTTGACCTAACCCAAACTCATAACGTTGTGGTTAGGCAGGAGAGTCTTTCTCACTGAACTTCTAGATAGATTAGTGAGACTGGCTTCCCTGGTCTAGCGCAAAGGCTGCAGGATGAGGTATAGGGATAGGGGCTCCACAGAATTTAGCAGTAAGGCCCTAGGCATGGTCTCTGAAACAGTGACTGGGATAAGGTCTCTAGAAAGAATGGGATAGACGTGGAGGGGCTGGGAGTAGGGCTTAGGTATTAGAGAGGACAGGATTTACCCTCTCCTTCCTTTTTCATTCTTATTCTTTCTTCTATTTACTGTCCTTCGCTATTCCTGTCACACATTAAAAGTCTCAGCCCACAGGATGAAGAAAATGGCTTTAGGGAAGTTCATCATATGAAATTTGCTGCCAATTATATAGATTCCACCACCCCTCCATTCTCCTTATCAATACCTTTTACAATTGTGTGAGGTGGGAGGCGGGGGAATGGGGTTAGCACAGTGTTCTCTTAACAGGGATAGGGAAAGAGCATAGGAAATTACCAAAGTAAAGTGATTCATTGTCCTTAATCAATCAAGTGATTCATCATCCACTTACCTGCAAATTTCCTCACATTAAATCTACCTCATGATTAGCATTGACTACGAGTTTCTGGGGAATGAGAATGGGTTTTGGTGAATTCATAGCAGTTTAATCATATAATCATGCACAATATTAATTTATTTTTAAATTCTAGGGAAACCTCCATCAAGTAAATAAAAGCTTAATTTTACTGGGAATTAAGCATAAAGGGAAAATTTCAACTAAACCTTTTCTGCCTCTCACCGCTTCATTCGCTCTCCTCCAACTGTGTGTCACAAAATGCAAGGACCACACACACAAACTTAAAATAACTGTGAAAACTGACTTTTTGAAAACAGTTCTGCTCTTCTGCATGGAGCTCAGCTTTCCAGCAAGATAGCCTGCAGTTGCTTAGAGAAAACAACATTGTTTTGACTCTGGGCTTCCATTCCATGGCCCACCTAAAGTTCAAGGACTGTATTTTTTTTTAAAACACTAGATAAACTTTAAGGGGATACCCTGAGGAAGAGCAATTACTTCAGAATTGATTCTGCTGTTCAAGTGGCTTCTCGCTTTAGAGAAACAATTAAAAGTTTTCCACTTCTGGGCCTTAGATCCTGGGATAATTGCATATCAGAATTCCTCGGGATAACTTAACAGATGAGGCTGAAACGGACCTGTGAAGACCAGCTTCGCACAAACATCTCGTCTTTGCCACTCCATAGCACTCCTGCAGTGGGCTCTAAATTACAAGATATGGTGTGAATGTCAGAGTCCTACTGGCTTTGATAGCTACACGGACATTTTTGCACATTTTGTGCAATGTTTCCTAAGGCAATATAGGCTTGATGTCTGCAAATTTATAAACACTCATATCATACTGAAGGCATGCAAAGGAAAGGAAAGCAAAGCGAGTGATTTCCCATTCTGAGGGAGCACAAACAGCAATCTCACAGGAGATACTGCTGAGCACAAGGGCCAGACGGAGTCAGAAATTATGAGATGTTATTCTTATATTCTATCATTTTGAAAATATCTGGCCATGAGACCTTTCTTTGTTGTTGTTTCTTCCTAGAATGTATAAATAACTTACATCTAAAGCCAAAAAACATTCAGTGAGAAATATGCTTGTGCATACATTATCTAAACACCAAATTATCAGAGATTGTTGTTACATATATACACATAGATAGGAAGCATCTGTCTACAGGATTATTTTTCATCAAATAAAATCATATTTGAATTACTGAATATAATGGAATTACTTAATCTTACTCTCTAAATTTTGGGTTAAATCCTAGTAGAATACAGTTACTTTGGTCAATTATTTGCTATAAACCTCAGGTTCATAATAAAAGGACAATAATGGCATTGTATTTATTATTTCCATCACAAAGCTCTACTAATGTCACCCACTGAGTTCCTCCCTATATTAGTGTTTATATTATGTCAGTCTCTGAATCTTCCCTACATGATATGCTGCATTGCCTGGCAGGTTCAGAGGCACTAAACTATGTTTCTAGCAATATCTAGTGAAAGCAACTGTACTGTGAAATGTAAATCCACGGTTATTACTAAAATATCACAGTGAATTAGAGTGAGCCTAATCTATTTCTGATTGCTCTTCTTTCCTTTCTTCCTCTCTATAAGTAACAGCCTGGAGTGATTCATTTACCTTAAGAATAAGGTTTCAGATCTCCTCACTAGAGTAAGAGAAAAAAATTAAACAAATCACTGACAGTAATACTCTTCCCCCACAGTCAAAACAAAGAAATCTACCAAAAGGAGGAGAAATGTGCAGCCTTCAGCTGGGAAGATGATCAAAGACATCTAGAATTATTAACAGCACATTTCAGCAATAAATCATCATTTCATCCTTTCCAGAAGGATAAGACCAAATAAAGGTTTTTGATCTCACAGATTTATACATAAAAAACTGGCCAGAGCTTTGGCCCTCAGTGTGGTCCCCCTGGCTCTACCATTGCTAACTGCATAGCAAGTTTCTGTCCTCCCTGACCTATCAGCAGCATTTGGCAAAGATGATTTCTCCCTCCTGTTCGATATACTTTCTTGATTTGGAAGTATATTCAAATTTCACTATATTGCCATGGTTTTCCTTCTACTTCACTGATTTTCCTCCTTAGGAATCTTTTTGTGAGCTCTCTTTTCCCCCCTAGTCATTTAAATTTGTCTGTAAAGTGTTCAGTTTTGAGTTCTTCTCTCTTCTCTATCCTTCTCTCTTCACCTACTTCCTCGGTAAACTATATCATTTCTATGCTGCCAATTTCTTTACATCTATCTTAAGCCTTGACCTCTCTCCTGAAACCCAGACTCACATATCCCCTTGGCTATCTAACAGACATCTCAAATACAGTATTGGCACATCAAGCTCCTAATATGTCTCATTAAACCTGCTCTATATTGGCTCTCTCAACAGTGTTAATGGAAAATTCTTTCTTGTATTTGCTCAAGCCCAGATCATTGATGGCTTCCTTTACTTCTCTCATTATCTCTCTGTATTCAATAAAAAATTAGAAATCCTTGAGAATACTGTCGTTTTGATTATTCAAAATTAGGAACTCCTTTTGGCTCTATCTTTGAAATGTATCCAAGTTCAATACTTTTTTGCCACACTTGCAAGTACCATCCATGCTCTTTCAAGCCACTGTTATCTCTTGCTCAGACTACTGCAGAAGCCTTCTCACAGATTCCTCTCCTTCTACTCTCTTCTTCTACTGTATATTCCTAAAATAGCAATCAATGCAATCCTTTTAAATATCCAATTATTTTACACCACTGCTTCCCATTCTACTCAAAAGCCATGTTCTTCGCACGGAGATGTCAGGCTGGCCTTGCCCACCACCTACCTCTTTACTCATTACTCCTAACTACTAATCTCCTTGCTCTACATGGACTATATTTACCTTTGCACTACAGGTAAATTCCCACTTTAGGGCTTTATCATCCTCTATTCTCTCTGAATGGAATTCTGTCTCTCCTTAGGTGCTATGGGTCAAATGTGTCCTCCAAAAGTTCGTGTATTGAAAACTTGATCCCCCATTTTAATAGTTTTAAGAGAGTGGGAAATCAGGTTATGGTATTTGAAAGGTGGGCCCTTTGAGAAGTGATTGGATCCTCAGGAATGTGCTCTCATGAATGGATTAATACATTCATGTATTAATGGCCGGTGGGTTAATGGGTTGTTGTGGGTATAGATTACTGGCTTTGTAAATAGAGCACATGAGAGACCTCTTGCCATTCTCGCCATATGATTGCCTGTGTCACCATGGGACTCTGTACAAAGCCCCCATGAAGAATAAGACCCTCACCATATGTGTTACCTGGACTGTGGACTTTCCAGCCTCCAAAAATGTGAGAAATAAACTGTATTTATTTATAAATTACCCAATTTCAGGTATTATGTTATAAATAAGAGAAATAGACTAATGCAGAAAATTTGGTACTGAGAGTGGGGTGTAACTTATAACAAAACCTGAAAATATGGAAGGGGCTTTGGAACTGGGTGATGGGCAGAGCTGGAAGAATTTGGATAAGCAGGCTAGAAAACACCTAGATTCTAGTAAGGGCTGAGGTGACAAGGAGATCAGGAAAAGTTTGGAAGTTTAGAGATTGGTCAAATGGTGGTGACCAGAATGCTGATAGAAATATGAACAGAAAAGGCCATTCTGAGGGGGTCTCAGAAATGAGGAAAAGCTTATTGGAAACTGGAGCAAAAGTCACTCTTGTTATGAACTGACAAAGAACTTGGCTGGATTACGTCCATGCCCAAAAGTTTTATGAAATGCAGAACTTAAAAAGGATATACCAGGATATTTGGTGGAAGAAATTTCTAAGGAGCAAAGCATTCAGGTAGCTGTGTGGCTTCTTCTAACAGCCTACACTGAGTAATAGCAGCGTATTAATGGCTTAAATGCAGAATTTAAAATTAAAAGGAAAGGAGAGGGTAAAATATTGGAAAACTCTCATCTTGGCCACATAAAGAGTGAAAAATTATGTTCAGGAGAGGAAAGCAAGAGTTTAGCCCAACGACTATTTACTGAGGAGATCAGGACAGAGAGAAGGGATTATAAAGATAATTTTTAAAAGACCCCAAAGGCATTTAAGAGATCTTCAAGGCTGCCCCTCACATCACAGGCCTAGAGACCTAAAGGGACAGAATGGTTTCAGGAAACAGGCTTGGGATGCCTACATAGGTTCACTGCCCGGGACCTGTTACTTCTCTCTTTTGGCCTATTTTTTCCATTTTTGAATGGGAATATGTACCCTACACTTGTCCCATCATTGCATCTTGGGTATAAATACCTTTTTGATTTCACAGATGAGCTTTTAAACTTTTGAGCTGAAATAAGTTAAGATTTTGGAGATACAATGAATGTATTTACATGTGAGAAGGACATAAACTCTGGAGACCAGGGATGGAATTCAATGGATCAAATGTGTCCTCCAAACGTTTATGTACTGGAAACTTGATCCCTCCTATATCAGTGTTAAGAGGATGGGAAATCTGATCATGATATCTGAAAGGTGGGTCTTTGAGAGGTGACTGAATCATGAGGACTGTGCCTTCATAAATGGATCAATCCACTCGTGGAGTAAGGAGTTGTCATGAGTGTGGATTGGTGGCTTTATAAGGAGCACACAACAGAGGTTCTACCTCTCTTATTAATGGAACTAATCTTGTTTGATAGTTGTGTTTTAATAATCCTAACACTTTAGCCCAAATGAATCTGTCTTTTTCACTGATCTTCTGTGGTTCTCAGATCTTTCTCTTATATAATATTTAGGAGAAAACTAAGTCAGAATCTAAAATCAAGACAAAGTAATCCACAATTTTATTAATATTTTCTTGGAGATATTGAAGAAAGTCCTCACTTTAGCATTGGTCAGCAAATTCTCCTAAAAGTCCCTTTTATTTTTCTAAGTTTTCTATTTCCTTATCATGTTTTTTCCCCTCTCTCAAACTCTTCTGCTGTTTACTAAACATTCCAACTCCTATCTCTTCCTCACACATCTTTCTAAAATCCTATCCATTTACATGGAGACACTTTCAGAAAAATAAAAAGCTTCCCTTAACTAGAACTAGGTCTATCTCCATTTGCCTTTTAAGCCATTGGGGGACATTCATTTGTGTCACAGTTTCATATGAAGCAATATGAAATAGAATCATTGGGTTTAAAAACATCATGAAATAATTTATTTCTCACCAATTATGCATGTCCTGCCACTAATAATGACAACATACCATTCTGGAGACATCTTCAGGGATTAGGCTTATTTGTCAGTTTGTGACAATAGAAAGGCATATACGTTGCTCACTCACTAACCTACAAATCTAAACCACAGCAGGGGATTTTTAAAAAAGAAAAGAAAAAAAGTAAAAGGCAAGTAAGAAAAGATAAAAGAGTAGCAGCTCCCTGTATACTTGCCCAGAGTATTAGTAATGGTTCTCCAGAGAAACAGACCAACAGAGAGAGAGAGAGAGAGAGATTTATTATGAGTAATTGGCTCATGTAATCATGGAGGCTGAGAAGTTCCATATTCTGCAGTTGGAAAGATGGAGACCCTGGAGAGCAAATGTTTCAGTTCGAGTCTGAAGGTAGGAAAAAAATGATGTCCTGGCTTGAGGTCAATCAGGCAGGAGAAATTTCCTTTTACTTGAGAAAGGGTTGGTCTTCTTGTTCTATTAGGGCCTTTGCCTGACTAGATGAGGCTCACCCACATTAGAGAGAACAATCAGCTTTACTCAGTTTACCCATTTAAATGTAAATCTTATCTGTAAACACTCTCATAGAAACCTTCAGAATAATGTTGGACCTATACTATCTGGGCATCCCATGGCCCATCAAGTTGACACATTAGATTAACCATTACACCCAGAAAACTTACTGGTTCCTCACTGGAATGGGAGGACATGGACTGGGAAAGTGGTGGCTGTTCTACTGTCCTCAACAGGTCTAGCACTGTC
Organism: Cynocephalus volans; assembly: GCF_027409185.1. Classification (NCBI taxonomy): domain Eukaryota; kingdom Metazoa; phylum Chordata; class Mammalia; order Dermoptera; family Cynocephalidae; genus Cynocephalus; species Cynocephalus volans. The sequence goes on from NC_084472.1 coordinate 66,941,811, forward strand.
TGACACTAAAGCTGCCAGAATGCATGGCTGGTGACCACCAGGTCAGCAGAAGTGGCATGAGCACCATTGGGGACTTTGTGTCTGTGGCAGACACCTTCAACAGCCAAGTCTTCAGAAGTCAGAATTCCTCCCAATCCTCTTCAGAAAACTCACACCCACTGAGCACTGATACCTAAACAAAACAAAAACCTTGATTGTCCCAAACCCTCACTAAGAATCTTGTCTTTTCTCAGCTGAACCTATGTCTTCTGCTTTAAGAAGAAAGAAGAGAAGCCTTTTTGTTTTACAGAAGTATTACTACAGTGGGAAATCACATCAACCATCTATGGAGCATTATTAAAATGAGTTCTCATCTTGCTGTTTGTTCTGCAGGTGACGTGAATGTGCTTAGAAAACCACTAACTCTTTTGCACATTAGTTTTGGTTCTTTGATTTTATAGATATATGTACTGAAGCACATGGCTAGGCAAAAAATAATTCCATTTTTCAAGGCTTGTTTGCTGTTTGATTGAAAAAGCTCATAGAAACCAGTAATGTAAGTATACAGTTCCTTAACTTTATATAGACATTAGGTAGGTTTTATTATAGCTGATATCTCTGGCTAGTATTGTATAGATGGCAATCATAGTGAATGGTTTCGGGAAAAAGAGGTTAGAATTCTATTAATTGTAATGAAATAATAGGCACCCTACTGAATGTGTGGTAATGTCTGCCCAGCATGCTCAGATATTAGGTGCCATCTCGCTACAAGATGAGCAGAGCAAATTACTTTCTGAAGTTCAAGTCCATGGCCTGTGGGGAGCTGGCCCTTTTCCCTGTTAAATGATCACCTTGACCCTCAGCTACATAGCAGATGATCAGTCCCTCCATATGTGAAAACAAACGTGTAGCTAATTTATTTCACTTTATCTCATTGATGCGTTCAACAAGGGAACACCCCATTCAGAAGCATCCTATGGAAGATGGATTTGAAATACAGTAAGCTTGTTTGGTAGGTTTTTCCTAAGCATAGATACAAGGTGGATGGTTGTTTTCTTAGGAACTAACATGTATGGTCCACATTAATATAGTTTCATATTTAAATTGCAAATTCTTGCTGAATCCAACTGTTGGTTCAATACTATGGTCTATGCAATATAGATTACTATGCAAATATGAAGCTATTTATTGAAAATTTGGGGGGATCTCTTTTATACTCATTTCTAGAAGAAAAAGAAAATATTATAGGACTATAGTGAGGGATATTTTATTTTTAAAAAATGAATGGGAAATTTCAGTCTTTTGGGGTAACTCATAGTAAATATACTCTTAATAACCTATAAACCCTTTATGCAATGTAAATTAGTGTTTTTTCTCCTTTATGTTTGTTCTAAAACACTAATTTAAGTATTTCTACATCCTGAACTTAAAGGGCTCACAGAGATATCTACTTCCCCAATAGGAGAATGAGGAAGTCAGTGTGATTCTCTAATATTGGAGTCCGGGGGTGGTGTGGGGGGTTAGAGCACCATGAATTCAGTGCCTGCTTTTATCACTCGACTGCTTCTGTGCTTTTGTGCCTTTCTGCATTTCTGTTTTTGTTGCTTTCTGGAATGAAGGAAGCTGTTATTTTGTCTGCTGGGAGCCCCCACCTCTACCACCAATCCACAGAGTTGTCAACCATTGGCAGAGGCCATACAATAGAAGCCCTTTCCTGAGTTATCATTTTTATTATTAATAATATTACTGTTATCATTATATTGTACTTAGAGAGAAACATGAAGTCTCTCTGGTAGCCGAATCTCTAAGACATAAACCTTGGGAGTTTGGGGTAATATATTCCACACTGCAGAAAAACTAGTCTGTATTGACAGAGAAATATCATAATGAGAGAGTCAGAGGTGAGGGATGGATGCAATGTAATCCCAGTTTTTCCTGGGACCCAGCTCAATCATTACTCTTCACTTCTGCAAGTCAATCCATGAGCTACTCTAATAATCTCCCAATACATTTCCTTTTACTTCCTCCCTTGGACTACTTTGAGTTAGTTCTTTTATGCAAAATATAACTTTGTCCCTACTCCCAAAGAATCTAGGGAGATTTCAAAGAGGATGAGATGACAGGTATTTGAGGAACACCTTCTGATTCAGATTCCAGGGAATGTCCCAGAGAGCGACCAACTGTCATTAATTAAGCACCTATTGTGTATCAGGAACTATGAGCACATTTTTGATGCTAAAATTCTTAAAAATATATTATCCTTCTCATTTTATATTATTATGAAACCAAAGCTCAGAAAAGGTAGATGAATTTCCAAGCTCATAAAAGAGAAGGTGATGAAGCTAAGGTACGAATCCATTTGGTTTGGCATCTGATTCCAAAATTGTTCTTGTGAGACATCCTTGTGTGCTTCTTCCTCACTTCAGACCTCTTCAGTCTCCATGTGAGAGGGACAATCCGAATGTCTCAGCTACTTAACCACTTGAGTTCTACACTGCAGAAAAGCCCACAGTTCCCCAATCGGTCTTTTCCCTGGGAGACCTAGGGACAGTGTTTTTCTGCTACACCCCTGCTACAGACTGAATGCTCATGTCCCCCCAAAATTCATATGTTGAAACACATATTAGTCTGCTTCTGTTTCTTATGAAAGAATACCTGAAATTGAGTAATTTATAAAGAAATTAAATTTATTTCTTACAGTCAGAGAGGCTGGGAAGTCCATATTTGTTTTAGTCCATTTATGTTGTTTATAACAAGATACATAGAACTGGGTATTTTATAAAGAAAACAAAAATTATTGCTTACAGTTTTGGAGGCTGGGAAGTCCAAAGTCTAGGGAACACACTTGGTGAAGGTCTTGGTGGTGGCAACAGTGATGGGAAGATGTCACATTGCAAAATGGCAAAGCAGAGAGAGGGACAGTTCCTCATGCACTGTACATTCAAAGCCTTCAGAACCACACCCCTGACCATCAGTATTAATCTATTTACTATGGCATGGTGCTACCATCTAATCACCTCTTCATGGCCCCACCTTTCAATTACCATACTAGGATTTCCCACCCTCAACAGTTGCAGTGAGGATATGAGCTTCAGTGAGGCTGGTGGGGCATCCAGTCTATGGCACAGGTCTTCTTTTGGGCGGGAACTCTCAGCAGGGCCCCATGGCATTGCAGGGTATCACATGGAGAGAGAATGACATGAGCTCTCCCATGTGTTCTCCTTAGCCACCAGTGCACACCCATGATAATTCATTACCCCCTGAATGAATTCATTACCTCATTTATGAAGGCACAGTCCCCAGAATCCAATCACATCTCAAAGGTCCCACCTTTCAAATACCACAATGAAATTTTCCACTCTCTTAATACTGTTACAATGGGGGTTGTTTCCAATACATAAATTTTGAGGGGACATATTTGATCCAAAGCAAAACATAATCCACCACATGAATGTATTAGAATGTGGGGCCTTTGGGAGGTGATGGTGTTAGTGACCTTGTAAAAGAAGCCCTGGAAAGCTGCCTCACCCAGTCTTCACACAGTGAGAAGGCAACATTCTTTTTTTTTTTTTTCTGTGACCGGCCGCACTGCACTCAGCCAGTGAGCACACCAGCCATCCCTATATAGGATCCGAACTCACGGTGGGAGCGCTACTGCACTCCCAGCGCCGCACTCTCCCGAGTGCGCCACGGGGTCGGCCCAGAAGGCAACATTCTTGAATAGGGTAGTTGCCCTCACCAGACACTGAATCTGCCAGCACCTCGATCTCGGCAATCCTAGCCTCCAGAACTGGGAGAAATAAATATATGTTGTTGTTAGTCACCCAGTCTATGTATTTTGCTATAGCAGCCCAAAGAGATTAAGGCAGAAATTGGTATTGAGAAGTAGGATGCTGCTATAACAAATGCGTACAAATGTGGAAATAACTTTAGAACTGGATGATGGATACAGGCATTAGGTATTTTGAAGTCCATGGTGGAAAAAGCCTACATATCCACAAACAAAATAGTAAATGTGATTCTGGTGAAGTCGCAGAAGAGGAAAAGATGAGGACTGTAGAGAAAGACTCAGTCTTCTTAGGGAATATCTAAGTGATTTTCAACAAAATGTTGGTAGAGATAAAGACAGGATTATCCTGATGAAGCGTCAGAGAGAAATGAAGAACATGCTGTTGGACAGTGGAGAAAGGCTATCCTTGTCATAAAGTGATGAAGAACTTGTCTGCATTGTGTTCCTATACTAGGGTTTTGTGGAAGATAGAACTTGCAAGGGATGAAATCAGATATTTGGCTGAGGAAATACCTAAGCAATGTGTGGAAGGAGTGGGTGGGTCCCTCTTCCTCTTGACTACTTGCAGTAAAATGTGAAGCAAAAAATGATTTAAAGATGAAATTGTTAATTTGAAGCAGAGCTTAAAGACTTGGAAAATTCCTAGCCTATCCATATTGGAATGAACGAGAAAGCATGTTTAGGAGAGAACAGCAAAGGTGTGGCCAAGAGACCTTTTGATAAGATCAGTCAGCCATCCAGACAGAAGCCAGAAGCAATTGTTCAAGAGGATGGAGGAATGCAAAGGAGGAGCCACTTGTGCCTGCAGGACTTCAGTGTGCCCTGCCCAGCTCAGCCTTACATCTAGGGCTCTACATCCCTGCACTCCCCTGCTGCACTCCTCAGCCACCCAGGTGCAGCTCTGATGGGCCCTAGTGCAGTTGGGCTGCACCCAGCATAGCCATGGGGCATGGATGTGTCCATATAGATTTCTGAGCACAGGGCCTCCTGGCAGAGCTGCGGGCTCAAGACACTAGCCCTGGAGAGCCATGAGGCCCAGTCTCAGAGCTGCTGTGAGCTAAACCATGCAGACAGGGCTTCCCAAAGCCATAGGAGTCCAAGCCATGCCCAGAAAAGCTAAAGAGGCAGGACCACCGACCCACTGAATCTAGAAGTTGGGACCTACACCCCAGTCTGTCTCGAAGACAGGACTTCTACCCCAGTGGGCCTAAAGTGTATAACACAGAGTCAAAGATTATTGTTGAGCCTAAAGATTTAATATTGTTTGCCCTGTTGAGGTTTGGACTTACTTGGGACCTATCATTCCTTTCTGCTCTCCTATTTCTCCCCTTTGTCCTGTTCCTGTCCCAATGTTGTGTTTGGAAGCAAGTAACATGTTTGTGTTCACAGGTTCACAGAAGAAGAATTTTTCTCAGAATACCTTGAGTCTCACTCATATCTGGTTTAGATGATATTTAGATGAGTCTTTGGGTTTCAGACTTTCAAGTTGATGCTACAGCAAGGTAAGACTTTGGGGGTTGTTGGAATTGAATGAATGTTTTTGCATGTAAGAAGGACATCAATTTGGAGGGAACAGGATCAGAATACTACGGACTGAATGTTTGTGTCCCCTATAACTCATATGTTAAAACCTAATCCCAAATGCGATGATATTTGGAGGTGGGGCTCTTAAGAAGGGCAGATACCTCATGAATGGGATTAGTGCCCTTATAAAAGAAACTCCAGAGAGATCCCTCAACCCTTCCATCATGTGAAGACACAACCAGAAGGCGCCATCTATGAACAATTAAGCAGGCACTTACCTGATACCAAGTCTGCCAGCACCTTGATCCTGGACTTCTCAGCCTCCTGTGTGATATAAACTTATGTTGTTTATAGGCTACTCAGTCTATGGTATTTTTGTTATATCATATAGCAACCTGAATGGACTAAGACACCTCTCATAATAATTCATGGTAAGTATGTAGATTAACGTTTCAACCAGAATTTGGTATATGAATAGTGTGAGTTGTGGGTATGTGTAGTGTGTGAAGTGTGAAGTGTGTATATGTATGTGTCCATATACACATTATGGGTTACAAACACATATACAACTTAAATGTTTTAAAGTAACCTTTTGAAGTTTTCAGATGAAATTGAGATATCTTTATAGCAACAAATTACATATGACCATCTATAAACACATGATATATGTATAGATAAGCAGACACTTGTTAACATGTACAATTAGTAATTACAAGTCACATTTAGCAAGTAACTTCTATGTGCTAAGCACTATTCTAACAATTTGGTATGTAATCTCTTATCTAATATGCCATTAAGTTTGTGAGTGAGATACTGCTGATCTCTCTAACTTTTGCAGAGCCATTACCTCATGACAGGTGCTCAGAGTTACAACATGATGAGAAATGAAGTCTGGATCAGAAATAAGCTCCTCTCACCCCAGTCTCCGCCTGCTGATATACCTGCTGCCCCTCAATCTGTCTGAGGGCACACAGAGTCAAGTGACGGTACTTCTAGTGCTACGCTATTTTCATAAATCTGCTGCACTGGGTGAGTCCTACCTGCCAAATAAGATTTTTTTTTTTCACTCTGAAGTTCTAATTGGCTCAATAAATAAAGTAAGTGTAGATTTGTTTTCCATGTTTAAGTTAATTTGAAGGAAGGAGAGTTCGTTTAAAAATACCTTTGCCCTAAAGGCTCATTATAAAAACTCACAAACACAGGAAAAATCCTATGTCACAATTTGGAGAAATAAAGTGTAAATTTATAGATAATGTTGAGACTGCCAAAAAGAAGCAAGAAAATGTAAATGCAACCCAGGGCTAATATGACAGAGCAGGGAGTACACAGATGACGGCAGGGAGGGGGAGGTCTGGAGCTGGCCAAGGAAAGGCAGGGAGCATAGATGGTGCAGTGCACAGACTCTAAGTGATTGGCTAGGGAAAGCTTCGTATTGGGTTCTATAAGAATGCGCATTTGGGGCCAACCCTGTGGCTCACTTGAGTGAGCGTGGCGCTGGGAGTGCAGCGGTGCTGGTAGCACCGAGGACGCAGGTTCGGATCCCATGTAGGGATGGCCGGTGCAGGTTTGGATCCCATATAGGGATGGCGCGGTGTGGGCGACACCAAACCAAGGGTTACGATCCCCTTACCGGTCATTGTACGTTTGTTTTAATACTTTGTTATACTTGTGAAAATTGTCAATAACAGAATTAATCGTTCAACTGTATAGCTTTTGGGTAACGTGATGGCCAGTCATCACACTGGGTTCCTGGAACAACTGCACCATAATCACTCAGTTTCTTGCCTGAGATATCTTACCTCACATTCATTTTAGACAAATTTACTGGTTGTCTTTTTCCAGTAGAAATGTGAGTAGCATTTTTTTTTTAACATGAGTCAGTACTTCTTCTCTAGGTTCCCCAACCTAATGCATGCTTTATTTAGACATTTTCTCCCTTAATTATTGGCATTCACCTCTTAGCAAATTTGAAGTAAAACTGACAATCGTTTTAGTCCTTCTGGTACAAAAGGGTCTGATAGTTGATCAATTAATCAAAAAAGCAGTTTAAATTGGGGAATCAAAACAAGTGATGTACACGTATGTTAAACATCATATTTGAGCATAAGATACATACACATATTCATTTGCCAATCTATTGATACAGGCTCAGAATCTTTGAGTTTTGAACTCAGTTACTGAAGTTTGATCTTGTCTGTCTTGAGTCAATTACAGCCCTATGCCATCCTTTATGATTTCTAGTTTCATTTTCTTTAATGTAGATCAGGAATCTGCAGACTTTTGAAGCAATCTGATTCAGAATCTTAAGCAATGATTTTTTTTTTTACCTGCTTTTGTCAAGTTTTTCAAATTCATTCTGTATAATTTTTACAGGGAAATAGGTATGTAGATTTGTTTTCACAGTCCATCTTTTTAGATGACATTTGATTATATCATATAATTAAAATTATAAGCTCAACCACTCAAATAGTATTTTGAAGAAACAAAACCATATCTTGGTAAGCATACAAAATAACCACAGGAAGCAGAAATTCTAAAATCTGGGGAGTATGCAGCAAGCCAGGAGCAGCACTATGACATGGGCTGATAGCAGCAAGTCCACGAGAAAAAAATAAATAAATAAGAGAGGCAATATGGGATAAATGGTAATCCATTAAGAAAACATCTCCATTAACTCCAATTAACTTCTAAAATAATTATTGCCTAAAAGTCTTCCGAGAAGCATAAAATAAGCTTACATTCCCAAGACCATGCTTACTATATAAATAAATGCACACAGGAATAGAGGCCTCAAAGCTAGCGAAGCAGGTTTTTCTCCTCTCACACCTGCACAAGTACACCTTCCTGAATGTCCCTCGTCTGCTCTGCTGTAAATATAGGATTGCTTAAAGAGGCATATAAACGAAACAACTTGGCATCTCTTCTCAATTGCCCACACTGAAAAAGGCAAGTCAATCACAAATATAACTTTTTTAATAACAAGAAGTTCATGCATCAATAAACTAGAAGCTAAGCATTAATTTTTAATCTTCTTTGGAAACAGGATGTCAAGATGTATGTTGCATTTAATGGTGCATTTTATTGTATTTCTGATCAATATCTTGAGGGGAGTGTGAGTGGAGTGTGGAAGGTGAAAGCACTTATTTGTACATGCAAGTGTCTGAGCATTTCCTTTTAATAAAAAAGTAAGAAATTTATTTCAATATCTAGTTTTATTTTTAAATTAGAGATGTTGGACAATTTTTTGTAACTTAAAATTCATTATCGGAGGAGCAGAAAATGTTTATAAGGTATTAAGTACTGACATTGAATAAAATTACTGGACCATGCATTTATAAAAGCCACGTTTAATAGTAAAGAATTCCAGTTACACTATTCAACTGGTCATTTTTTTTCTTTCTTCAATCTTTATCCTTATCCCATTCTCTTGCTTCTGGAGGCAGAGAAAGGGAAGCGGCAGGCATTGGCATAAAATAATTTTAAGACTTTAATCACATTTTTATAAAAATCAGTGCACCATTTTAGAAGTTTAGCTCACTGGATGAAATCCAGCAATCAAATACTTTAGAACCTCCCTGTTTATAGAAACTTTCCTCATTCCTTTCTACTTGAGAAATAGTAGTCCATGAGAAATTCATTAGCCCCCTCTAGTGGTTCTTAGAGGTATTACCACCAAGTACCTTTCAAAGGATTTTATAAGTCCGCGTTTTCTATTGCTAGGCAGTCATTTGGAAGAAAGAATTGAGAATAATTTTTGTTTCCACAACAGAAGCTCATTTTAGAATTTTATAAACAATTTATCTGTATGCAAATTTTAATAAGAATGATAAATGCCTGAATCTCCAATGAATTTGATAGACATATGCTTTTGGTTGAAGACTGCTAAATCTTTTTCACCTTGAGCAAACCTGGAAACAAAAGCAGAAGTATGTCAGTGGCGATCTCGACATTTTGAACTGAAGAGGCTGACATGGTGAGACAAGGAATCTTGTTCGGCTGGTTCCTACCCAGTCAAGCAGAAGATTACGTAAGTTCCCCCTAAGCACTCACAGATAGAAAGGGCATAAAAAATACACACTTCACATGTTACATTATGAAGGGCATGAGGGCAAGTTTTAACCAAACCCGAGGCCCCATACGGCCTCATTCTTCTGTCTGCCAGTGATGCATGGAGATTGACAATATTGAGAATGTCACGAATGTTACCTTGAAAGAACACATGCACACACAACACAGACGTGAAAGAAAGCTTATGAAAGACTGAGTATGCCGAGTGACACCAGCGTAGTCCAGAGGTACACAAGCACAGTGTGTTCACGTGTGAACAGTGAGGCAGTGATATTACAAATTTAGATAACTGTAAATGTTTAAAATTAGGGTCTCGATAGAAGTTTCTGTGAGGAATAATAGGTGTGAATTAGAACCACACCACCAAAATAAAGCTGTGAAAGCATCTTAGGGAATTTTCTTCTTGAATAATTTATATATTTTTTATATATTGTCTGAACAAATTGTCATATATATATTTCAAAGAGTTCATGGAAAATGGAATTAAAAGATAATACAAATCTTTCCATGAACTTTTTGAAGATCCTCATATATATAATCTCAGATTATATACTCAAGTGTCCACTCAGGTTAGGATACAGAAGTCAGTCATCTTTTTCACATGTTGAAACCTTGGTGATTTGGGTCACTAACTGAACGTAAAGCAGGGATCCAGATTTCTCACTGTTGAGATGTTCCATCTTCACTGTGGCTGTCGGTCTCTGCTCCCTTCCTCTGCATCAAGGCTCTCAGGGTCACTCCAGCCATCTCAAAACCACTTTTCTGGGCAGTTTTCCCTATCTGGATGCTTGATTCCAACATAGAGACATTAAATTCTCCATTAATTCCTAAGAATTCCAGCTAATGCTTCTTGTTTATTTTATTTTTTTCCTTTGAGGTCCTTTTTACACTTTTTCAGCTTGACTGAAATATAATTGACAAAAATTTGTTTATATGAAGGTATGTAACTTGATGATTTGTTATACATTGTGAAATGATCACCAAGCTAATCAATACATCCATCACCTCACATAGTGTGTGTGTGTGCACGTGTGTGTGTGTGTGCACATGTGTGTGGCAAGAACACTTAAGATCTACCCTCTTCATAAATGTCAAGTGTACAATACAGTATTGTTAACTGTAGTCACAATGCTTTACATTATATATTCAGAATGTATCCATCCTCTATAACTAAACTTTCTATTCTTTGACCAATATCTCCCCATTTCTCCCTAACCCCAGCTTCTGGTAACTAACCTACTCTGTTTCTAGGAGTGTGACTATTTTAGATATTACATATAAGTGAGGTTGCACAGTATTTGTCTTTACATGTGGTTTATTTCACTTAACATTGTCTCCTCTAGATTCATTCACGTTATTACAAATAGCAGGAATATTTTTTTCATTTTTTAAAAAATATGCTGTATATCTCAAAAAATAAAAACAAATTAAAAATACATGTATATCTCAATCATATTTTTTATCTGCTCATCTGTAGATGAACATTAAGGGTATTTTCATATCTAAACTATTATGAAGACTGCTGCCATGAGCATGGGAGGGCAGATATCTCTTTAAAATTCTGATTTCATTTCCTTTGGATTTATACCCTGATGTGGGATTGCTGGATCACTTGGCAGCTCTATTTTTAATTTTTGAAGAACCTCCATACTGTTTTGCACAATGGTCATACCACTTTATATGCCCATCAACAGTAAACAGGAGTCCTTTCTCTCCAGACCCTCACCAACACTTATCTTTTGTCTTTTTGATGACAGCCATTGTAACAGGTGTGGGGTGGCTTCATAAGCATACTTATTGCATGCTAACAGGATAACAGAACAAGAGTGCCAAGAGGAGCTCTTTGTATGTCACCAGTGGAACAACTCTAGGAACTCAAATCCCTAAAGCCCCAGACTTAGAGCCCTTGGCTTCTTCCCAGCTTTATCCCACATGCCCAGAACTGATTTCCCACCAAGTCCACCCTGCAGCCCTACAAAGTAGTCTTCAGAATCATGTCATTGTTAGCCTAAAGGGACACACTCTCTCTCTCTCTCTTCTCCCCCACCTCTCTCTCTCTCCCCCCCCACCTTTCTCTCTCTCTCAGCAGACATATATACACACTGCCTCTCCCTTCCTCTCTCCTTCTATTCAACACAAAGAGAGGGGCATCTCCTCTCTTCAGTGCAAGGTCTGCTCACTCTTTCCCCTATGTCTGACTATGTCAACACTAATTTTTTTCAGATGTTCTCCCCTAGAATGTGATATAGAACCAGAAAAGGCTATCCAGTGTGCATTTCCTAAAGTGTAGATGATAACATCTTAACATCACTTAGGGTACTGATACTTTAGTCTAATTCTATAGAGAATGAATGAATGAATGGTTAATTCATTCATTCTACATAGAATTCTATATGCTATAAGGAAAATCTTCCACAATTTTTCAAGGGCATCATATGGTTAGAGGTTTCCATTATTAAACAAAAAAATGTATTTTTCAGCCTATTATTCATATTCAGATGTATTGAGACATTACAGCAAAGATTTATGTTCTTATTGGTCCACAAAGACTATTCAATGGGAGCATGATTTACTATTGTGTAATTAAAGGGCCCCCAAAATCAAAACTTTCAATGATTTTTAAAATTATACTTTTCTTGACAATATAAAGGAAAGAAGGAAAAAGAGAGGCAAGAAGGAAGAGAAAATAGTGTCCTCTCCATTTTTTCAGTGATCACCTCTGTGTAATTGCATCTCAAAAGCAAAAACAATTTTTCCTTTGAAATTGGAAATAAGAAAAGTAGAATGTTTGTAGTATCTCCATCAGAAATATCTCAAAAAACTAACTCACAATGTCATTGAATTTAACCCATTCAAGATCCAGAAACCAGTTTTTCTCAGTCCACTTGGGCTGCTATAACAAAATACAGTAAATTGGGTGGCTTATAAACAACAGAAATTTATGTCTTACAGTTCAAGAGGCTAGGACATCCAAAATCAAGGTGTCAGCAGATGTAGTTTCTGCTGAAGGCTGGCCCTCTGCTTTACAGATGGCTCCTTCTAGCTGTGTCCACACAAGTCAAAAGGAATGAACAATTCTCTCAGGCCTCTTTCATAAAGGCACTAGTCCCATTCATAAGAAAGTGGCTGTGTTGTAGGCCAACTAGCTAAATTCATACCGCAGGTGCAATCTAGCTAAGACCCAGCTCTTCCTTACAGTCAAAAAGTCCCTGCTGTTCCACGAGCACCACTGGCACTGAATGGTGCAGGCAGCACCAATATTGTCCCTGGAAACTTTGTGTGCCAGCTTGGGTCTTGGGGAAGCAGATGCCAAACAGAATTAGAAAGTGCAAGACATTCATTGGGTGTAATGCGTGAAAGTTAAAGGAAATAAGTAGAGAACGGGGCAGAAAAAGCCTGCAGGTGCTGATGTAGGGCTGACACAGGTGAGAGGATGAGGAAGGAGAGGTTTAGGTAGGAGGAGCCTCAGACTGTGGTGAAACTCAGAGGAAGCCCTGGCCAGCCTGAGGAGTAGCTCCAGCGCAAAGGCTGCTCAGAAACAAGTCCTCTGTTGGGCATCAGTCACTGGGCTCTCGTGCTGCACTGTGCTTGGTCATTGGCTGGAGCTGCCCAGCATGAGTATCCTCCGCTGCGAGGCTGGGCAGAGCTGAAATGTGCTGCAGCTGGAGGCTCTGACCAACTGTGCTTGCAGCTGAGGTGCACCCTTGCAGGTGGGAGCAGCACACCTTACATCTGCCACATGCTCTCCAGTGCAGCAGACAGAGGACTGGCTCTATTTTTACTGACTGGCAAACTGGGGAGGCCAGGAAAAGTGCTTCTTGTATTTTTGTTTCTGGTATTTTCAGCTCCTCTCAGGAGTCAGAATCTTTCTTTCACAAGACACATAATGTAGGACTTCTTAAAGATTATCAGTGACCACATCAGACAATCTGACAGAAATAGTTCCTACAACACTTGGAAATTCATTTTTGGAGGCTCCATAAGGAATCTAAAATAACTAGTAGTATAACTCCAAAAATAAACTAGGAGAGATATGTATTACTGCTGATCAAGAAAAAGTGTTAACTATTGTATTAGTTCGTTTCTGTTACTTATTACAAAATACCTGGAACTGGGTAATTTGTAAGAAAACAAAATTTATTGATTACAGTTTCAGAGGCTAGGAAGTCCAAAGTCCAGGGAACACAGGTGGTGAAGGCTTTCTTTGGTAGTGACTTCAATGGTGGCAGGGTATCACATTGAGAAAATAACAGAGCAGAGAGAGAGAGAGATAGAGACACTCTCCTCTCTCTTCTTTTAAAGCCCTCAGAACCATGCCCCTGACCACCATTTTTAATCCATTCACTATGGCATGGTCCTACAATCTGATCACCTTTTCAAGGTCCCACCTTTCAATTACCATAATAGGATTTCCCACCCTCAACAGTTAACAGTGGGAATTAAGCCTCAGTGAGGTTGGGGGGATATCCAATGTACAACATGTATAGATCAAGATTCTATAAATACAGAAAAATTTGTGATTCCTCTATCAAAAGCCTCAAAAGCAGACATTAAATTGCAGGTGTTTATGCTCAGTGGAGCTATTCCCCCCATGCACAGCTCCAGAAGGAGCCATAGGAGCAAGCAGATATTTATATACAATGGTTAATAATTCTCAGAAACAATGCTGGGCAAACTATTGTATCAGTTTCTATTGTTGCCATAGCAAATTACCACAAATGTAGCAGTTTAAGACCCCCAAATTTATTTTTTCATAGTTCTCTAAAGCAGAAGTTTGGGTACAGTGTAGCTCAGCTAGTTCCTGCTTAAAGTCTCAAAAGGCCAAAAATCAAGGTGTTGGCAGGATGTCATTCCTTTCTGGAGGCGTTGAGGGTGATGATTCTTTCAGTCTCATTCAGATTGTTGGCAGAATTCAGTTCCAAGTGGTTGTAGCACTGAGGTTCCCATTTCTCTGCTGGCTCCTGTCAGGCAGTCATTCTCAGCTTTTAGAGATTGCCCACATTCCCTGGCTCATGGCTCCTACAAAGCCAGCAGAGGTAGATTGGGTCCTTCTTATTCTGCAGATTTCTTTGACATCCCCCTCTCTGCCACATCTCTCTTCTGCCTTCTTTTCCTACTGCATGTTACTGTCTCCTCCTCTGCTTGTGAGAGCTCATGTGATTATACTGGGCATTCCCACAGGGATAATGTCCCTATCTTGATGTCAGCTGATTGTCAACTTTAATGACATCTGCTAAGCCCCTTCACAGCAGTAGCTAGATTAATCTGTGACTGAATAACAGGAGATGAGGGTCTTGAGGGGATAGCATCTTTAGAATTCTGCCTACCACAAACATGTGGTCCAAAAATTATATGAAGCCTTGAGGTCGCACTGGTATGATTATTTTGACCTAATAAGTAACTATTTGTTTGTGCCTTGTCCACAACCCCCACCCCCAAATTGAAAATAACTTTAGAGCAGGGACCATGTAGAACTTGTTTTAATTTTCCTTCTTTACCTACAAATTTATTTTCACATATATAGTATATAATAAATATCTATTGAAAATAGAGAAAATCAGTATATAATTTACACATCTATGTATACAGATCACCTCACACATTCATAGAAATGTGATATTCCAAGAAGGGTTATGGATTAGGGAGAAGATCCTACTTAATCAGGCACACACACCTGTGATACCTATTCTGGACTTATGTAGCCAATAACTCAGTTCCTAAACTTACTTAACTCATTCTGGCGAGGTGGTGGCAGGATGCTCTGTACATTTGAGAAGCTTTTCTTCTGCTTATTGTTCCATAGAGGTAGGTTGCCACCAGGGACAATTACTACACCAACAGAGTCCTGCCAGAGTTGGAAAAGGGGCTGCAGTCTTGCTGCACCTCTGACTTTTACAATCTGTCTTTTCTATTCCAAAATAACTTATGATAACATCTTCCTTTCAGTGTATGAGAGTACTTCAAACATTGCATGGAAAAATAGAATTAAGAGGTAATATAAATCTTTTCACGAACTTTTTGAAGTACCTTGTGCGAGCATTAGGTTTCCTGTTTCTTCAATTAATCCAGTATCATCAAGATGTTATCTTCATCCAAGGTGGTAACCAAAGCAGTAACCAAGAATCCCTGGACAATATTTGTGCCTCCAGTTACTCAGCATGCCAGAAGCTTCTCGTTCAGCAGGTATATTTGGTCCAGTAAACTTTGGAGGTTTCTAAATAGACAACTTTTCTACCCCTTTCAGTTTCATGGAACTCACTAGGAACTCTCCTAAGGGAAGACAGCACCCTTATTGCACTGAAAAGTTTTAATCTTTGTTTCTTGATTTTTGATTTTCCTTTTTTCCTAATCAGACACCCTTGCATTTTCTCAGTTTGACAGCTACTCAGCCTCGAGGCGAGATATAGTTAAAGATTTGGCTCAAAGACAGGATTTTTAGTAAGTGAACGAGAAAGCGGAGGTGAGGCTTGTCAGCTTTGGAAGAGATCTCATCATTGCTTTCACAACAAATATACTTCAGGATCCTTCATGAGTCATCTACAATAACCCATGTTATTCCATAAATCATTTTATTAAATGACTTCTTTTGTGATACGGGATTTTGCTTATTAAAACTTGCACCTAGTCATTAATAGTTGGACAGAAATATTGCGACATAATTTTATTTCCAAAGCATATTGGACGATTCCAGCAAAGGTGGAATAACCCTTTCCTCCTAGTTTCTCCTTCTTACTACTAAAAAATTCTGGGTCTAATACAACAAACAAGCACAGGAAGACTCTGGAGGGAGGAAAGGAAGTGAGGAATGGCTAGGGAACTGAGGACTTGAGGAATAGAAACAACATGGCAGTAAGAATCCTGATTTTTCTTGTCGCCTCCCATGGATGCCAGGCAGGCCACTGCAGAAGCCTCAAACCCAGAATGGCAAGAGGGGCAAACATATACAGCTCCTAGAAAAGTCTAATTCCCATAGCTAAAGAACCAGGAATAGGGTGGCCTGAGAACAGAAAACCTTTTTTAGCAGTACGTACCCTACTATAGCCATACACCAGGAGAATAAAAACATGTCCTGCTCCCTTGAAATTTCAGTGGGGCCATCAGGGAGCTGGTGATGTCCACCACCATCCTGCCCCACTGAAACAGGGGCCAGCGTCTGCACCCTTCACTGAACAGTGCTGGTGGCTGAGGACTTAGCTCATCTTCCATTTCCCACTCATGGAAGCAGGTGGTGCCCTGATTCCCCCAATAAGATAGTGTCAAAGGGGTCCAATAGTGAGCTCAGCCTCCACACCCACCCAGCATCCATGAGACCAAACATGACAGCGTAAAGGCCATGGTCAGGACTCCAGAACCCCATCCCCTGCAGGAGTTGGGAAGACCCAGTGGGGAGAGGAGCCTGCACCCAACCACGTTAATGAGGCGGAATGAAGAGGTCCAGGGCAGGGCTCCTTGGCAATTTGCTTCTCTCCACTCCTTCCCCGGCATCAGGGGGGTTAGGGGGGAACGGACATTACATATAACCCCCCTCAGAGGCAATGAGTCAGAGCTAGTCAGTGCATCACTTTCAAAGGAAAAATGTCAGTGGAGGCAGCATGCATCAAGGTCCACATTGCTGGGGACATGCGTAGAGCCAGGCAGGAAGCTGAGCACGAACACACACCTGGGCCTCCTACTCCACCTCAACAGGGGGAGGGACTGATTTAAAAATGTAAGTAGAATCCACTTTCTCATAATAAAATACCCAAAATTTTCAGGACACAATCTAAATTCACTCATCATGCCAAGAGCCAGAAAAATCACAATTTTATTGAGAATTGACAACAGATCCCATCACCAAGAAGAGACAGAAATTGAAATTATCTGAAAAATTTTAAAACTTCCATCATATAAATGCTTCAAACAATTCTACTGAAACAAATGAAAGAAAAACAGAAAATCTCTGCAGAGACATAGAAGTCATAAAAAAAAAAAAAAAAAAAAAAAACCCAAAAGGAAATATACAGCTGTAAGTTATAACCGCAAAGAAATCTCACTGAATGGGCACAATAGTAAAGTGTAGACACAGAATAGAATGAATGAACTTGATGAGAGATCAAGGTAATTTACTCAAACTGAACATCAGAGATGAAATAGACTGAAAAGCAAATGAACAGCTCCAGGGGCGTGTGGGACAGTAACAAATGGCTTAACATTTTTATCATTAAAATCCCAGAAGGAGAGGGCAGAGAGTGACTAAAGAAATTTGACAAAATAATAGCTGAAAAATTCCCAAATTTAGCCAAAGAAACTTAATAGAACCCCAGATAGTCTGGACCCAAAGAAGTCGACACCAAGACAGATCATAATTACATTTTTAAAAACTAAAGGAAAAGAAAAAATAATTAAAATAGCCAGAAACAAACATTGTTTAGCACAGAGGGAAACACCAATTTCATTGGCACCAGATTTCTCTTATAAAACTATGGAAGATGAAAGGAAATGGTGCAGTTTTGAAGTTCTGAAAGAAAACTATTACGCACTAAATGTATACCTGACAAAATTATCCTTCAGAACTGAAGTGGAGATAAAGACATTCTCAGATAAAGAGAAACTAAGTGAATTTGTCACTAGCAGATCTACCACTAGAGAAGGCTATTGAGAGTTCATTAAACATAAAGAAAATAAAAACAGAAGTAGCTTAAAACTTTAGAAATGAAAAAAAGAACATTGGAATGGATATAGAGATAGATATATATCATATAGAGATAGATATAATAATTGGAATGAATAAAGAGATAGATGTAATTTCTTTCTTAAATTATATTTGATGGTTGAAAGAAAAATGATAACATCATTTTACATGGTACTCAATGAATATAGAGGAAATATTTAATACAATTATATTTTAATGTGGAAAGAATAAAGAAATCCAAATGGATGCAAGGCTTCCACACTTCACTTGCCGGGTATCTACTGGTAGACTGTGATAATTATATATATATGCATAAAGGTACTTGAAAAAGTTTATAGAAAAATAGAATTGAAATATAATACAAAACTTTCCATGAACTTTTTGAAGTATCCTAGTACACTGAAATACCTAATTCATCATTAAGAAAACTTGTGATGTATATGAATTGATATATACTCAAAAATATTATAGGAATAAATCAAGATGGAATACTAAAACCATCCAAATGGTCCAAAGAATTTTGGGAAAGAGAAACACAGGAACAAGAAACAGAGAAAACAAACTGAAAGCAAATATTAAAATGGCAAAATTAAGCCATAATGGATAAAGGACAGCTTGGAGGCTCAGGAAATCTGGGGCATTTGACAAAAGTCACTGTGAATGATGTAGACAAGAAAGAGAAATGAGGGCCTACCGCGTGGCGCACTCGGGAGAGTGCAGCGCTGGGAGCGCAGCGGCACTCCCACCGTGCAGGTTCGGATCCTACATAGGGATGGCCAGTGCGCTCACTGGCTGAGCGCGGTGCGGGCGACACCAAGCCAAGGGTTGTGATCCCCTTACCGGTCACGAAAAGGACAAAAAAAAAAAAAAAAGAGAGAGAAATGAGCTGGATGAGGCACCATTAGATACACACGTCTCAGGTCCCCAAAGGGAAGCTGATTAGCAGATACTGTGAAGCAGAAGGGGTTTTAACTGTAAAGTTTAACAACTTATACTCCAATACTGAGACCCTCATTTATCTATGTGATGGGTGAGTTTGGGCACTGTTTTCCCCTTCCAGGTCTCAGCCTTTCCAGAAGGAGATAATTGTGCATTTCAAGGGCGATCGCAAGGATTAAATAAGAACTCATATAAGGTGCTTGTCACAATGCCTGGCACACAAACCTCGACGCATGTAACCTACCATTCTAAAGGACAGGGAGAGGGTATAGGTTTCCAAGTTTTGGTCAACAGAGAGTTCAACATTTTATGAAATAGTCATTTCTAATTTGGGCTGTAATTATAGAACTATGGTGTAAATACTCAAGAGATGATAATCCTCTGGTTAGCACTATTCTAACATCACCTTGAGTAGTGCCTTTGGGGAGCTATGTTTTCTTAGGGACCTGGACCTGGACCAGTGGTTCTTAAACTCTGGATCCCATACCAGCAGCATCAGCAGCATCTGAAAATTTGTTAGAACTGCAAATTAGTGAGCCCCGTCTTCATCTACTAAATCAGAAACTCTGGAGATGAGATCCAAAAATCCATGTTTTAAGAAGACCTGTAGGTAATTCTGATGCATCCTAAAGTTTGAGAAACATTGACCTAGATAGACATGTCTGGAGATAGGGAAAGATCTCAAAACAGAACCTCATGAGAATCGTTGAAGGATATCAGTGAGTTCAGTATGGAGTAAAGAAAATCTGAATGATCGAATGATCTAAAAAGGGGTCAGATGGAAGATGAAGGTGGGTTGCTTATTGCTGTCTTCCCAGTGATAACTAGGAGCAATCCTCAGAAATTAGAGGGGAAAAAACTAACATGGTGGATTCTTGGGGATCCTCTTGGCTATAGAAAACTAACACAAATGGCCTAATTGATAAGCAATTTATTGATTAACAACAGGAATCCAGAATAGGGATGTTCTGTTGATGATTTTTCACCAGCTCAGCTGCATCCTTAAAGACCCAGGTTTTTCCCATCAGTCTTCTCTGACATCCCACGTGAGGTAGTTGTCCTGGTCTCCAGTGGTAGAAGCAATGTCCTGCAGTACATGTTCAAATGCCAGAAAATGCGGGGGGGAGGGGAGGAGTATGTCTTTCTCCGTCTCCTTTTTTTAACTTGAGGCAAAATTTATATAGCATAAAATTAACCATTTTAAAATGTGCAATTTGGTGGCATTCAGTACATTCACAACGTTTTACAACAACCTCCACTAAGCTTCAAAACATTTTCATCAGCCCAAAAGAAAACCACATATCTATTAAGTAGTCACTCCCCATTTTTCCCCTTTCTCTATCTATTAGTAAGCCTCAATCTGCTTTCTGAGAGAAAAATCATATATCCTCACTTGTAAGTGGGAGCTAAGAAGCAAAGAAAGATCATAATAAACATTGAACTTTCAGAAGAAGAGAACAGACCTACAGTTACAAGAAGTAGGAAAGGGGGGGTGGGAGGGGGTATAGGAAGTAATTGGGTAAGAAACACAAAAAGTAATTATGATTTGTAATGATGAACATGCTAATAATATTGATTTGATTATCACACACTGTACACAAATACTGATAGTCAACTCTGTACCCCATAAATATGTACAAATATATATATATATATATATATTTAAATCTGCTTTGTCTCTATGGATTTATTATTCTGGATATTTAATATAAATGGAATCATACAATACTTAATCTTTTGTGTCTCACCTACCAAGATGTTTTTTAGGTGCACGTATGTTGTAACATAGCTCAATTTTTCATTTCTTTTTACAGCTGAATAACAGTTCATTTCACGTGTATATCACATTTTTTTTTCCTTTTGCCCATTGATGGACATTTGGGTTGTTTCCACCTTTTGACTATATTGAAAGTGTTTAATAAACATTTGTATACAAATTTTTATTTGAACACCTGATTTCAATTTAGATATATAACTAGAAGCAGAATACTGGGTCCTACGGTAACTCCATGAAAAATCTTTTGAATAAACTCATGACATCATCTGGTTGCCTACTAAGATTAGTAAAAGCTTGGTATAAGAATCACTTTATCCTTAGTTAACTCCTCTCCCTATCTTTCTACACCTCTGTCTCTGTGTCTGTCTGTCTGTCTGTCTGTCTGTCTCTCTCTCTCTCTCTTCATGAAGTGGTCCAATTCTCTTTGAGGCCCTCTGAGGCTTGCATTTCTGGTTTCACCTGCCCCTTGAGGCTGACTTAAGTAAAGAAATGACCAAATATTCGAGTTTCCCTGCCTTCACTTTCTTTGGCTGTCAATTTCCTTTATCCCTTCTCTATCTTCTATGCTTTTATTAAGAACCTGCATTAAAAAGTGGAAGCAGGGGCCGACCCCGTGGCTCACTCAGGAGAGTGTGGTGCTGGGAGCTCAGTGGCGATCCTGCCGCAGGTTCGGATCCTATATAGGGATGACCAGTGCGCTCACTGGTTGAGCGCAGTGCGGATGACACCAAGCCAAGGATTGCAATCCCCTTACCGGTCACAAAAAAAAAAAAAAAAAAAAAAAAAAAGTGGGAGCAGTTTACATGACATAATACCCCAAAGGGAAGATGACATTAATATGCCTTCACTGTTTTGTCATAACTAACGATGATTATTGGTGCTTAGGTGACAAATGCAAAAGCACTTCCTCCTAGACTAAGTCACAGAAATCTCACATAACTCATTTGCAAAAGGGCAAAAACAACAGATATACAGGCATTCACACACATGCACATGTACACACACACACAAGCACAAGATTCTATCACTCACAAACTCACACAGAATATCCTCTCTTTGATAAACAATTTCTCAGAATTGTAATGCTGTAGGGGACAGAGAACCTTCAGTCATCAACGGGTCGTTTTCCTTCAATCAGACAGGGTAATGTCAAACATTTCAGCTTAGTACTTTCTTCTCTGACATCCACTAAAGAGGACAGCAATGTCCCAGTTTCTGAAAAGATATTTAAAAACTCTCCCTAGATTCCAATAAGTTTCCACCCTTGCCAGTTCCTGATCTTTGAAATAATTGCTTCCTTTTCCTATGGGAGAAGGGAGGGTGTTGGCAGGAAGGGTGATAGTTCCCCTCAGAGTCAAATGTCACAAAGGATGAACCCCGATGACTCAAACAGCTCCCAACACTGCCATATTAGGGATCAGATTTCCACATGAGTTTTGGTGGGGACAACACGTCCAAACTCTGTCAAACCATGACCCCCATTCTGTGCACTGAACACTAGCTACTCTGCCTCCTTGGGTCAGATTTCTGCCATAGAAGCATCTGTAGGAAGTAAAGTTTTGAACAAATCCTACCCTGTACTTCAAACATTTCCAAACTCTTCATACTTTCCTCTTCTATGTAGATTGTGTCTGATAAAATATTCACTGATGTTACTATACAAAATGTTGAAAAGTCATTGTATTCTAGTTCATAAAGTAGATTTTGTTATGACATGGTGGGCAAACGTATATGATCCTTGCCTTCATGGGATTTGCAGTGCTCTGAGAGAGTTAGTTAATCAAACAGCCCCACACAGAAATTTATAATGACAAACACTGATGAGTA
Source organism: Cynocephalus volans (assembly GCF_027409185.1). Taxonomy (NCBI): domain Eukaryota; kingdom Metazoa; phylum Chordata; class Mammalia; order Dermoptera; family Cynocephalidae; genus Cynocephalus; species Cynocephalus volans. The sequence goes on from NC_084472.1 coordinate 66,964,386, forward strand.
CTCTTAAGATTTGAGTGTGATGGGAACTTCCGGTAAAATAGGAGAACTTTATCTAGTCTGATTTGTCAGGGAAGAGTGACCTGAGCCCATGAAAGGAAGGAGCTAAATTGGAAATAAGGGGGCAGGAAGGTAAGCTTGAACATAAGTCACGAGGAAAGGAGCCAACGTGACTATTTGAGAAACTGAAAGAAAGGGGATCGTATTCATCAGGGGTCTCCAGAGAAACAGAACCAATAGGTTCTCTATCTTTCTAGATTATACATACATAGAGATTTATTATAAGGCTGGAGGTGTAGTTCCAAAGTCTGAGGGCTGGAGGACTGATGATGTAGGTTCTAGCCTGAGTCTGAAGGCCTGAGAACCAGGGGTGCTGAGGGAAGGAGACCAATGTCCCAGTTGAAGCCGTGAGGCAGAGGCGGAGGCAGAGGGAGAGGGGGAGGGGGAGGGGGGGGGGAGAGAGAGAGAGAGAGAGAGAGAGAGAGAGAGAGAGAGAGAGAGAGAGAGAGAAACAGGAATAAAATCCTTCCATCCTCCACCTTTTTATTCTATTCATGCTCTCATCTTATTGGGGATGCCCACCTGCACTGGGGAGGGCCATCTGCTTTACTCAGTCCACCCATTCAAATGGTAATTTCTTCCAGAAACACCCTCACAGACACACCAGAGATGTTTAATCATATATCTGGGCATCCCGTGACTCAGTGAAGTTGACACAAAATTAACTATCACAAGCGTAAATTGGAATAAAAGGAGGGGAAGAGGGAAAGTAAACTGGTGCAGGAGGCTGCTGGTTGTTGAGACAGCAGGTGGGATCTAGAAGTCTCTATGTCAAGAACACTGGGAAGCTAAAGACCGACACGAGATAAAAATCTATTCTAGCTGCATTTTGGAGAATGTATTGGGGTGAAGAAGGTGGAGAATCATATATTGAGAAGACTAAGCAACCATAGTAATTTTGAAAACATAAATATTCACAAAATATCCTCTAAGGATGATGCAGAGAGAGAGAGAGAGAGGGGTGCAGATCCAGTCACATTTTGTAGTAATTAAGAAATTTAAAGTGGCTTTGGGGCTGATGGGTGCATATGAGCTTGGATTCTTCCAGGTCCCTGTGTTAGTTACAAAGGTAGCACCTTCCTGTGAGATGCTTGCCAGTTTGTTTCTGATTTGCACATGAACACTAAGTCATTTCCTTTTGGTAGCAACGATGACTGGGAATTTGGTTTTATACTCTGACCATTTGGAGATATCTGTAGGTGGATGAAACAAATCTATTCTCCTACAGGTAGGAAACAACAGAGAATCCAGTTTCTTAGTATTTGTTTGTTTGTTTGTCTATTTGTTATTCTGAGCTCAAATCATTTAAGAATTTGAGTGCATTGGGAAGGAGAACATCTTCTTGAGATGTGAACTGGTAATTTTGTTGTTGTTTGGAGGATAAAACAAACATGAGCTAAGTGAGAAAAACACAGACCGTGGAGTTTTTCCTCTACTCTTACTTAGTGACCACAGAAGACAGACATCTGTGTTCAAATGTGGGGAGATTTCTCCTCACCAGCAGGCAAGCCATCAGTTTTCCAGCCGACACCAGCTGGGTGTCCTCTAATTCAATTCAATTTCCACACTATCTACCTGGAGACAGCATCAGATCCTGCAAGTTAAGGGCTCAGTCCCCAAGACTGCCACCCACTTCAGATATCAGCCACAAGCCCAGGCCTCTGGAACTCCTGACCAACCAGCTATCGGGGTTCCCACAATTCCCTGTTTGGATTTGATTAGTTCGCTAAAGTGACTCATAGAACTTGGGGAAACACTTTTCATATACTGATTTATTATAAAGGATATTACAAAGGATACAGATGCAAAGATGCATAGAATAAATATGGGAGCAGGGGTGCAAAGCTAATGTGCTCTTCCAGGGTGTGTCACTCTTTAGGAAACTCTTCAAACCCGGGCCTCTGGAGTTTTTATGGAGGCCTCGTTTCACAGGTATGATTAATTAAATCATTGGCCATCGATGACCAACTTAACCTTTAGCTCCTCTCCCTTCCTCAGAGATTGGGGGGTGGAGATGAAATTCTCAACCCTCTGTCTCTGTGGTGACACGAAGCTACCTAGGAGCTGCCAGCCATCAGTCAACTCATTGGCAAACCAAAAGACAGCACTTTGGGGACTCTAAGGATTTTAGGAATTGTATGCAAGGAGCCTGGGACAAGACCAAATACCTATTTCACAACATCACATGTTCTTTCTGTGTTTACTTTTGGTCTGTGGCTGAAGTTTTGGAACTAAAGCTATAAAATCTCTGTGTATCTATGTACCTACATATGAGAAATTCTGCAAATGTAAAATATTTTTGTATCTCAGATAGTATTAAAGTAGATTTTAACTCTCTTAAAGGAGCACTGCTCTAATTTATCCAAAGTGATAAATTAGTGCTTATACCAATTTAATATGCCTAAAATCCTTGAAAATAGGAAATTAAATATCTAATACTTTAAATGTGCTATACTTATAAAACTTGCTAGCTCAGATACATTGTAGGAATTCAAGTTCACATAATTAGTTTTGACAATCAGATTGTTTTAATGATTTTAAGGTTTTTTTTAACTCAGCTTTTTTTTTCTGATTTATCAGTGTTATAAATAGTGTAAGTGTACATTATATTTCACTAGGGTTTATTTTCTCTTCAGAGAATAATAAATCTGAACTTTCTAATCTAATAGAAATTACTGACTAAAGAAAAAATATTACAACTACATAAGATTTAAGATTATGAAAAGGCAAATTTGTGTTTAACTAAAATGAATTGTTTTTCTCATAAACTGTTTATTTTAACAGTCACTATATTTTAAAGCATGTCAGTTTCAACATGCTTTCCAATATCTTTATGTAACTTAAAACCTTAGTCTAATGTTAAGTGGAGCTAACTAACAAACAATTCTTGAATACCTAGGTAATTAAAACAGAAAATTAAAACATTGATTTCTCAGCACATATTTAATTTCATTGCTTCTTAATTTTAATTGCTATAGAGAGGATACATTGTCAGGTCATGTTAAGTCATGTTTATTTTTGCAACTTCAAATGTGTACAAAGAATGTGTATGGCTTTGTGTATTCCTGGAACTTTCTAATTTTCTAAAATTTTGTAGATGATACACATTTATTAATCCATACCTCTTTTTATCTGTGAAGTAAAAGTTATTTTGGTAAAAATTTATTGCTTATGTAATTGATTAGTACTACACTAGTAGCAATAGAAGAAGAAATCTAGGTATGCAGCATGGTGATTGTCTATATATTTGTTTATGAAAAAATAGAAAATACATAGTTTTGTCCTAAAGTGTCTAATTGATCTAAAATCTGAAAAAAGATAGCAAAAGACAAAACCCGAATAGGTATAGAAAATTATAGAATGATTTAGAAAGTAAATTTATTCATTTTATTTTATAATGACTTCAAATGATGAATCTGAAAAGAAGCAATAAAGTGTGTAATATTTTTAATAGTTTGCTCAGTTTTAATGGGCTTATTCACTAGATAATTAGAAAGGGAGCTTATGAATTCTTTACTGCCAAATATTATAATGAACAGCTAAATTTTAATGTTCTCTCTGCTAAAGTGATAGATTGATGACCGAGCACTAGTTAAGAATTTGCTCTTAACTGCGAATAATACCTTCTGTATAAGTTGCTCACTTATCAGAGATTCCACGTTTCACCTGAAATTTTTCTCTGCCTTGGGCTGATTTTGTCATGCCCTGGACTGTGAGAATTATGATTTCTCAGAATTGTGTTACTGTCTTGGTATGCTTATTTTAAACTACTTGATCGTCACTTTGATTAATAGGTAAGCAAGTACTGTTTCTCAGGCACACATAATCCTATCTTATTGAATGTCCAAATGTCCTCTGACAACCCTTTGGATTTTGGCTTTTTTAAAATAGGACACTAAATTTAGACAAAACTGAAATGTTTATGTCAAAAAACATCTTTGAGAATTCTGAGGGTCCCTAGAAAAGGGAAATAAGAAATATCTTTTTACATTATATAAAAAAGAAATATCAGAGATAAGTTTGATATATTTCCTAATTCTTATTTTAGATCTATTCCAAGAGCTACATGTAGTGAAATGCTAAATCAGAAGGAACACCTAGCCTTTCCTAGGTTAAGTTTGTTGAGAAAAAATACAACTAATGTGAAAACTTCAAAAATTGTGTATTTTATGAAAGGCCCTGAAGATTCAACAATGTCCCTGCTGTCTGTAGCATGTTTTTATCCCAGCGGAAACACTGATAAAATGTCTTATGAAATAGTTATATACTGTAACCTTGCAGACAATTTTACTTTCTTCTTTTCTAACATTATTGATTACAATAATAAATTAAACACAACCATTAAGTAGTTGTCATCGATAAATAGCTTTGCTTTACTCTGAGGATTATTTTAGGCATCTATAAGTTATGAGTTGGTTTGTATCTTCAACACAGAAGGGAAGGGTCAGAGTCTCATGGAGAATCATGTCAGGGGCTTTAAACAACTGATATTCAAAGAAGTTATAAACTTATGAGCTGCCATAATTGAGACAGTTTTTGGACCATACCAGTGAACTAAGTGGGTATTCCAATTCTTTTTAGTCAAAAGCAAACATCATTCGTGAAAGCAGATAGCTGACAAGATTCAGTGGAACAAGAGTGAATTACACAGAAGACATTAACCTGATATGGAAAATTTATTGCAACAGTATTTTCCTTTTTTTAAAGTTTTTCTTTCTTCTTAACCTGACTCTAACACTCAATTCATTTTTTAAACCCTTCTTTTATAAATTAAAATAAAATATTTTAAATCATATCAGATTTTTGCTGAACCTTAGAATTTAAGCACACTTACTGGGTTCCTACATTTTTTTAAAAAATTTTATTTTGTCGATATACATTGTGGCTGATTATTGCTCCCCATCACCAAAACCTCCCACCCTCCTCCCTCCCCCACTCGCCCCCACCAATGTCCCCTCTGTTTGCTTGTCGTATCAACTTCAAGGAATTGTGGTTGTTCTAACTTCTTCCCCCCCAAAGCCCGGTGTGTGTGTGTGTGTGTGTGTGTGTGTGTGTGTGTGTGTGTGTGTGTGTGTGTGTCTGTGTCTGTGTGTGTGAATTTATATATATTAATTTCTATCTCCCAACAATAAGTGAGAACATGTGGTATTTCTCTTTCTGTGCCTGACTTGTTTCACTTAATATAATTCTCTCAAGGTCCATCCATGTTGGTGCAAATGGCAGTATTTCATTCTTTTTTATAGCTGAATAGTATTCCATTGTGTAGATGTACCACATTTTCCGTATCCACTCATCCGATGATGGACATTTGGGCTAGTTCCAACTCTTGGCTATTGTAAAGAGGGCTGCGATGAACATTGGGAAACAGGTATAGCTTCGACTTGATGATTTCCATTCCTCTGGGTATATTCCCAACAGTGGGATAGCTGGGTCATATGGTAAATCTATCTGCAATTGTTTGAGGAATCTCCATACCATTTTCCATAGAGGATGCACCATTTTGCAGTCCCACCAGCAATGTATGAGAGTTCCTTTTTCTCTGCAACCTTGCCAGCATTTATCGTTCAGAGTCTTTTGGATTTTAGCCATCCTAACTGGGGTTAGATGGTATCTCAGTGTGGTGTGGTTTGCATTTCCCAGATGCTGAGTGATGTTGAGCATTTTTTCATATGTCTATTGGCCATTTGTATATCTTCCTTAGAGAAATGCCTACTTAGCTCTTTTGCCCATTTTTTAATTGGGTTGCTTGTTTTCTTCTTGTAAAGTTGTTTGAGTTCCTTGTATATTCTGGATATTAATCCTTTGTCAGATGTATATTTTGCAAATATTTTCTCCCACTCTGTTGGTTGTCTTTTAATTCTGTTAATTGTTTCTTTTGCTGTGCAGAAGCTTTTTAGTTTGATATAATCCCATTTGTTTATTTTTCCTTTGGTTGCCCGTGCTTTTGGGGTCATATTCATGAAGTCTGTGTCCAGTCCTATTTCCTGAAGTGTCTCTCCTATGTTTTCTTTAAGAAGTTTTATTGTTTCAGGGTGTATATTTAAATCGTTAATACATTTTGAGTTGATTTTAGTATATGGTGAGAGGTATGGGTCTAGTTTCAATCTCCTGCATAGGGATATCCAGTTATCCCAGCACCATTTGCTGAAGAGGCACTCCCTTCCCCAGTGAATAGGCTTGGTGCCTTTGTCAAAGATCAGATGGCAGTAAGTGTGTGGGTTGATTTCTGGATTCTCTATTCTATTCCATTGATCAGTGTGTCTGTTTTTATGCCAGTACCATACTGTTTTGATTATTATAGCTTTGTAGTATAGCTTAAAGTCAGGTAGTTTTATGCCTCCAGCTTTATGTTTTTTGCTCAGCATTGCTTTGGCTACGCGTGATCTTTTATTATTCCATATAAATGTCTGGATAGTTCTTTCCATTTCTCAGAAAAATGTCTTTGGAATTTTGATGTGGATTGCATTGAATTTGTATATCACTTTGGGTAGTATGGACATTTTCACTATGTTGATTCTTCCAATCCAAGAGCATGGGATATCTTTCCATCTTCTTGTATCCTCTCCAATTTCTCTCAGCAAGTGGTTTGTAGTTCTCATTATAGAGATTTTTCACCTCCTTGGTTAACTCAATTCCTAAGTATTTTATTTTTTTGGTGGCTATTGTAAATGGGCAGGCTTTCTTGATTTCTTGTTCTGCACGTTCACTATTGGAGAAAAGAGATGCTACTGATTTTTGTGTGTTGATTTTGTATCCTGCTACTGTGCGGAAATCATTGATCAATTCCAAGAGTTTTTTTGTAAAGGTTTTAGGCTGTTCGATATATAGGATCATGTCATCTGCAAACAGGGACATTTTGACTTCTTCTTTTCCAATCTGGATGCCCTTTATTTCCTTCTCTTCTCTGATTGTTCTGGCTAGTACTTCCAACACTATGTTGAATAGGAGTGGTGAGAGTAGGCATCCTTGTCTAGTTCCTGTTCTTAAAGGAAAAGCTTTCAGCTTTTCCCCATTCAGGATGATATTGGCATTTGGTTTGTCATATATGGCTTTAATTATGTTGAGATACTTTCCCTCTATACCTAACTTATAGAGGGTCTTTGTCAAGAATGAGGGCTGAACTTTATCAAATGCTTTTTCAGCATCTATAGAGATGATCATATGGTCCTTGTCTTTGAGTTTATTAATATGGTGTATCACATTTATTGATTTGTGTATGTTGAACCAACCTTGCATCCCTGGGATGAATCCCACTTGATCGTGGTGAATAATTTTACGTATGTGTTGCTGTATTCTGTTTTCTAGTATTTTAGTGAGGATTTTTGCATCTATATTATCAAGGATATCGGCCTGTAGTTTTCTTTTTTGGTTATATCTTTACCTGGTTTTGGTATCAGGATGATGTTTCCTTCATAGAATGAGTTTGGGAGATTTGTGTCTGTTTCAATCTTTTGGACTAGTTTGTAAAGAATCGGTATCAATTCCTCTCTGAATGTTTGGTAAAATTCTGCTGTGAATCCATCTGGTCCTGGGCTTTTCTTTATTGGGAGCCTTCTGATAACAGCTTCAATCTCCTTTATTGTTATTGGTCTGTTCAAATTTTCTACGTCTTCATGGTTCAGTTTTGGGAGCTTGTGTGTGTCCAGAAATTTATCCATTTCCTCCAGATTTTCAAATTTGTTGGTGTATAGTTGTTTATAGTAGTCTCGAATGATTCTTTGTATTTCAGATGAATCAGTTGTAATATCGCCTTTTTCATTTCTAATTTTTGTTATTTGAGTCTTCTCTCTTCTTTTTTTTTGTTAGCCATGCTAATGGTTTGTCAATTTTATTTATCTTTTCAAAAAACCAACTTTTTGATTCGTTGATCTTCTGTATGGTTTTTTGGGTTTCAATTTCATTCAGTTCTGTTCTGATCTTAATGATTTCTTTCCATCTGCTAACTTTAGTTTTGGATTGTTCTTGTTTTTCTAGTTCTTTAAGGTGAAGTGTTAGGTTGTTCACTTGCCATCTTTCCATTCTTCTGTGGTGAGCATTTAATGCAATAAGTTTCCCCCTCAATACTGCTTTTGGAGTATCCCACGGGTTTTGGTATGATGTATCATTGTTTTCATTAGTTTCAATAAATTTTTTGATTTCCTGCTTGATTTCTTCTTGGACCCATATGTCATTAAGTAGAATGCTGTTTAATTTCCATGTGTTTGTATAGTTTCCAGAGTTTCGTCTGTTATTAATTTCTAGTTTTAATCCATTGTGGTCTGAGAAGATACATGGGATAATTCCAATTTTTTTGAATTTATTGAGACTTGATTTGTGACCTAATATGTGATCTATCCTGGAGAATGATCCATGTGCTGATGAGAAGAATGAATATTCTGAGGTTGTTGGATGGAATGTTCTGTAGATATCTGCCCATTCCAATTGGTCTAGAGTCTTGTTTAGATCTTGTGTTTCTCTACTGATTCTTTGCCTAGATGATCTGTCTAATATTGACAGTGGTGTGTTCAGGTCCCCTGCTATTATGGTATTAGTGTCTATTTCCTTCTTTAGGTCTAATAGAGTTTGTTTTATAAATCTGGCTGCTCCAACATTGGGTGCATACATATTTATGATTGTTAAGTCTTCTTGATGGATCAGTCCTTTTATCATTAAGTAGTGTGCCTCATTGTCTCTTTTTATGGTTTTTAGTTTAAAGTCTATTTTGTCAGATATAAGAATAGCTACTCCAGCTCGTTTTTCTTTTCTGTTTGCATGGTAAATCTTTTTCCATCCTTTCACTCTTAGTCTATGTGAATCTTTATGGGTGAGGTGGGTCTCTTGTAGGCAGCATATAGTTGGGTCCTCCTTTTTGATCCAGTCAGCCAGTCTGTGTCTTTTGATTGGGGAATTTAAGTCTTTTACATTAAGAGTTGTTATTGAAAGGTGTTGATTTATTCCTAGCATTTTATTGGTTGTTTGGTTGTCTTAGGTGTCTTTTGTTCCTTGCTTTCTGATTTACTGTTTGGTTTCTGTGTTTGTTGGTTCCTTAGGTTGTAGCTAGCATTTTTGTTTGATTGATTTCTCTTCATGAATGCCATTTTTATTATACTAGTGGGTTTTGATTTTTCTTGGGTTTTTATGGCACTGGTAGTTATTTTTCAGGAACCAAACCCAGTACTCCCTTGAGGATTTCTTGTAAGGGTGGTCGTGTGGTCTTGAACTCCTGCAGTTTTTGTTTTTCTGAGAAATATACTATTTGCCCTTCATTTCGGAAGGATAGCCTTGCAGGGTAGAGTATTCTTGGCTGGCAATCTTTGTCTTTTAGTATTTTGAATATATCATCCCATTCCTTTCTAGCTTTTAGGGTTTGTGATGAAAAGTCTGATGTTAGCCTGATTGGGGCTCCCTTATAGGTGATTTGACGCTTCTCTCTTGCAGCTTTTAAGATTCTCTCTTTGTCTCTGAGTTTTGCCAATTTGACTATAACATGTCTTGGAGAAGGCCTTTTGGGTTGAATACGTTTGGAGATCGTTGAGCTTCCTGGATCTGAAGATCTGTGATTTTTCCTATACCTGGGAAGTTTTCTGCCACTATTTTGTTGAATATGTTTTCAATGCGATCTCCGTTTTCCTCCCCTACTGGGATACCCATGACTCGGATATTTGAGCGCTTAAGGTTGTCTGATGTCTCTCTCAGATTTTCTTCAATGTCTTTGATTCTTTTTTCTTTCTTTTTGTCTGCTTGTGTTATTTCAAACAGCCCATCTTCAAGTTCAGAGGTTCTCTCTTCAACTTTGAGAAGCCTGCTGGTTAAACTCTCCGTTGTGTTTTTTATTTCGCTGAGTAACTTCTTCAGTTCAGCCAGTTCTGCTACATTTCTTTTCAGGACATTGATTTCCTTGTACATTTCCTCTTTCAGGTCCTGTTTACTTTTCCTCATTTCATCATGATGTCTAGCTGAGTTTTCTTGTATCTCATTCAGTTTCCTTTGAATTATCTCTCGAAATTCCTTGTCAGTCATTTCAAGGGCTTCTTGTTCTATAGGATCTAGAGTTTGAGATTTATTAACTTTTGGTGTTGTACTTTCTTGATTTTTTGTACTTCTGGTATTTTTTTTTTTGATGTTTATTCATTGTGGCAGGGGTTTTCACAGTCCACTGGTTTGAGACTAGTGACTAACTAAGATTTTGCTGTGGTTGCCAATTTGGTATGGCTACCTCTGTGACTGCTCAGTTGGTCTCTAGTGCCTTGTGTGTATGGTTGCCTTGGGTCTTGGGCCTCTCCAGGGAGCCACCTCTCTGGTCAGCTTGTTCTCTGCTGGGCTGCTGGATCACAGGGCGGTACCGCAGGGTGTGTGATCTCTGGTGAGCTTTCACTTCCCATGCAGGACTTCTCCCTGTTCCGTGTGCTCTGGCCCGGGTTGTTGGATCATGCAGTGGCAACCCCACAGGGTGTGTGGTTTCTGTCGAGTCCCCACCTCCCTAGCCAGATGACACCCCCCTCTCTGCGCACTGGGCTGGGCTGGGACGTGTCTTCTGCAACCCTCATCTATCAGCTGGGCCTTCAAGACCCTGCTTGGCACTGCCTCGCCCTGGAAGTCTACCAGGTTTCTGGTAGGCACAGATGACCGGTCGCTCTGGGTGCCTTTGTAGCACTGTGTAGATCTTTCTCGGGACTTATCACCTTCCTCCTGGTATCGCGGTTATTTGTGTACTTTTCTTATCTCCCACACCAGAGCGTGAGCTCCTCAGGGGAGGAGCCGACAGCACACGGTTCCCCCTTTGTATCCCCCCAGTGCAGACCGACTCCGGTGCCTGCCTGCAGTCAGCTCTCCGGCAGATTCAAGTGAACTTGGGAACTCTCCAACCACACTATTCCTAACCAGAAATTGGTTAGGCATTTTTCCGACCTGATGGCCACAGAGATGGTATCTGCCTCCCAGTAACAGGAAGTTTACCGGGGGCAGAGCCCATAGTGCGGTGGAGTGACAGTCGGCCCAGCCCATATTTCCTTGCCCTCCCAATGCTGGCCGGGGACACCCCACGCCACCAGCCCTGCCAGAGAACCACAGAGGGAGTGGGAGGGGAGGCCAGCCCGCAGGCCCTGGGAAGCCCCGGGCCGGGGCAAGCAAGTGGGAAGGCTCAGTAAGGAGTCGAGCTGGGAGAGGAGGACAGGCTTGGCTGAGTTGGGCCGGAGCTGCCACCACCTGAGAAAATGGAGGCAACCCCGGGGGCGGTGAGTGGCCCGGTGGGGCAGGCAGAAGCCCTGAGCAGGGCCGAGCCGGGGGTCACTCACAGGGCTGTGCCGGGTCGGGTGGCTCCCTCTCTGCCTCTGCTTTGTCACCGCCTCGGGCTGCTCACTTGGTCCCGCAGCACAGCTCAGGCGCTCCCAGGAATCTTCTTTTATGCCGGCCTGAAACCTCGAATCCTGAATAGGGCAGCTGGCCGCCTTCAGCGCGGCCCCGGCCTCCGGGATCCTGGCTGCATCAACCGCAGCCCCGGTGCCATGTTCCCTGTTCAGAGACTCACTTTTGCAGCTAAGAAACAGTTCTTTTCCTGCTCCATACTCCAAAGCTGTTGCCTGTAAATGAGGCAGCCTCTCCTGCCAAGGGTAAAGTGGCGGTCAGCCCCACGACCGGCCACCAGCAGTGGTCCTCCCTTAAGAGATGGCGAGAGGAAGGTCCACAAGTTTCCCAGCTGCCTAAGGCCCAGTGGCCGCCTTTTCCACCTCAGCTACTCTGTGCCAACCGCCGCAGCCACCGCCATCTTTGGATCCATTTCATTTCTTAAAAGGCTGATTGCAGCCCATTACATGGATTTTAGGACCCACCAATAGGCTGAGTTGGAAAGACACAGGTATTGAGGACATGCCCTGTTTCTCTGGAGGAGGGAGGAGGGAGGAGAGGATTGTCAGAGAAGCAAGAGTCTGTGACGTCAGTCACGCCAACTTGGAGCGTAAGCTGTGCTATTTGTTTTACACAGGTGGAGAAAGAAAATAGTCATCCAGCTAGAATTAAGAGCTAGTATCGGTGTGACTAAGTCGCCCAGGCCAAGGTCTTACTGATGCTTCAGCTTTTCATCCCCAGTGGCCATTTTCCTGTTGCCTCTGGATCTGGGTGTGTGTTCCTGCTCTGCAGTCTTCGCTGTGTGACCCCAGGCAAGTGGCTTGGCCTCTCTGAGTTTGCTTTCTTTACCATGCGCCACGCCCGCCCGCGGCCACTGCAGTGACTGGAGGCTCGGCCGCCCCGCCGCCCCCCTCTATCGCCGAGCCCGTGTCCCCGCCTCGGCGCTCGCCTGGTCTCAGTCACACTTGTCCTCGCTGGCTGTCAGTCTCCCTGCAGGTCTCCAGCGGCCCCCACCATCCCGGCCCCTCCCGCTCCCGGGTTCCTACATTTTTAATGGCGATATCATTACTTACATGGGTTCAATAAGATCTCTTCTTTTCATCAAGACATAATTGGAACAAATCCACTGTACAACAGGGGCCATACTTGGAGTGTCATATTTGGGAATGATTCCCATTGAGTCATATATGGCATGTCACCTTACACATGAATCCAGAGCTGGAAAATCTTCCCAGGATACTGGCCTGGTCTTAACTTCCAGGGTAGCAGCCTTATAAGTAATAAAGAAGGTAACGGAAAAGTTGGGGGTTCTTGAGAAAGGAGGAATTCACTCAAATATATAGGTACTGCAGGTGAAATCTAATTGACAAGAGTCTTGGCATTGATTTACTCACCTCAGGATAGCAAATGATAAAGGCTTTTTAAAATATATATTTCCAGTATCAGAGATTTCTTATATAAACCTCCATACTGATGCTCATTCTGTGACTTTAGTTGCTCAGTACTACTGTGGGGCTCCGTATCTGCAAAGCAAACTCAAAGAGTCCTACAGAGTTAATTAACACTCTTGTTGCACCTGTATAAATAATCAGGCCAAACTTCTCGTGAATTAATGGTAATATAAACCCTAATGATCCCTCTCTCTCCTGGAATTCACACCCTGGAATTCACATCCTGTGGGCTGACCTACTGATTTCCTTCTAACCCATAGGATATGGCAGAGATGGCGGGACCTCATTTCCATGACTAGGCTACAGAAGTTAGTGACATCCATGTTGTTAGGCAGATTCACTGTCTTTTACTTTTTTAGCACTCACACTTTGATGAAGCAATATGCATGTTGAAGAGGCTCAAATGTCAAGGGAATGTGAATAGCTTCTGTCCTATAGTCAGCTAGAACCTGAGATCTTCAGTTCAACAAACCTTCAGAAACTGACCTGTAACTACAAATGCCTGAGCTTGAAAGCAGATTCTTCCCCAGCCAGAGCCTTCAGATGAGACCTCAGCCATGGCCAAGACCTTGATTGTAGGCTTGTGGAGACCCTGATGGAGAGGACACAGCTAAGAGTCTTGCGTCACAGAAAGATCTGAGTCATCAGAAACTCCTGAGTTAGAGAAACTATAGCACAATAAATGCGTGTAGTTTGAAGTCACTATGTTTGGAATAATTTGCTACATAGCGATAAATAATTATAAAAAACCTAATGAAACCAAACTTTTTTGGTTTGTGATAAAGAATAGGAATTGAGATAAGCACACAGAGGGAAAGTACTGTCAGGAAAAGAATGTAAAAAATTTTAAAATGGGCAAAATTGTTACTTGGTATTTTTTCAGTAGAATTTTGGTTGTTACTCAGCAGACAATTTAGGGTTATCTGATCCTATAGGATCTTTGTCTTTCATTGACTTTGAGTCATTTTATAACTCTTGAAGTTTCAGGAAACTTAGTAATACAAATTATTCTTTTCTGTAAAGATGCAAACACATTTCATCCAGTGAAGATTCAATTGATTTCTACTCCATGAAAGAGATAACGCTGAACATTACAGTTTAAGCTCTGTGGATATTGATGTGTTTTGTATCAATTAGCAATTAATCTCAGCATTTTTGATTTTTTACATATGTGTTTGTCCTTGAATTATCTTTTAAACCCCTATTAATCATTTACTTTTTAAAATCTTTGACATGCTTTCATTTTCTGATAGCCTGAGAAACACGACCTTACATATTTTTTAAAAATATTCTTTAACTGTCTTCCAATATTTTAAAAACATAAAACTAGAACTCATTTGAGTTGTAAAATAATTTGTTACTTAGTCATTAAAGCCACTCACTTTCTCAATACCTAAAAATACTTTGAAGTATTTTGAAGTGAAGTGTTTGAAGTGAAGGTACAGAAGCATTTACATCCTTGAGCAATGCACACAATTAGATTCAGAATTCCTGAAGGTAGCATCATGATTTTTAACGTGGATAAAAGGAGACTGAAGGGGTGTTGGGAAAGCAGAAGCAGCATGAAGCAGGACAATAATGATGTTAGAGCTGTTCTGTGGATTAATTAAGTACGTGCACAATATATACACGTAAAGTCTCTGCAGGGAGCACTCAATCCCAACAAACATTAGCCTCATTGTTCACTTGTGCGCCATTGATCCAATAGAAAACTGTCTCAAAACTGTTCAGAAGGACATCCCAAATTGGACTTATTGAGAAATGACATACTATTATAATTTATGGGAATTTTTATGCAATAGTAAACATTTATTGAATAAATGGTACCTTGCAAGGAGAAAAGTAAATCCCTCTTCTTTTGATAGCCTTTTCAGAGAGTGCTTTATTTTAAATTTGATTTATTCACCACTATATTTTACAATTTCTATACTTTTTTACATACAAAATAAGCAGGACACATCTGTGTGGTAGCTATACTATGTTCCTAAGTCTTCAGCCCTTCGTGCTAACCTTCAATTTCAAATATGCTTTCTCTGACACAGGGTTTACGTTTTTTCCTAATTTAAATACAATATTTAGCAAGATGATGAAAAGTTGATACTTGATGAATGTTTGAAAATGGCAAATCAATTTATGTGCTCTCTACAATGGCTCCATTTGGTCTAAAAATTAATAAAAGTAATGAATACATGAACCCATACAGATAATAAAACTGTGCAGAACTTAATGTGCAATGAAAATGAGCCCAAGTATAACTGGGAAAATATGAATAAGACTGGTTGATTATATAAATGCCAATATCCTGATTGTAATGTTATACAACGTTTTGTTAAGTGTCACCATTAAGGAAGCCAGGCAAAATACAATAGTCCCCCCTCATTCGTGGGGTATACATTCCAAGACCCTGAGCGGATGCCTGAAAAGCCAGATAATAGATACTGTAGATACTGTTGTCTCCTATATATAAACACTTGTAAGAAAGTTTAATTTATAGATTAGGCACAAAAGAGATGAACAATAACTAATAATAAAATAGAACAATTACAACAATATACCAGCATCACTACTCTCATGATTTAAAGCCATTATTAGGTAAAATAAGGGTTACTTGAACACAGCCCTGTGATAACCAGGACTGCCAATCTGACAATGGAGAATGCTACTTATTGATTAACATGTGTAGTTCACACATACCACATGGATCCACTGGACTAAGAAATGATTCACGTCCTGGGTGAGACAAAAAGGGACTGCGAGAGACTTCACCACACTACTCAAAAGAGTACACAATTTAAAACTTATGAACTGTTTACTTCTGTAATTTTGCATTTAATATTTTTGGACCACCATCAACGCTGGGTAACTGAAACCATGGAAAGTAAAACCTCAAATGAGTGGTGACTACTCTATACAAGAGATTTGTCTGTATTATTTCTTTGCATGTAACTCAACAATTATCTCAATAAAAATTTCAATTAAGAATTAAGGAAAGAACTTTAAATAAAGCAAAACATTTTAAAAAATCACATACGTTATTGCCCTGTGATTATCACTTACCTTCAGTATTTACATATTTCCATGTTATAAATCCAGAAAATAAGTTCTATTCGCATAGTTCCAGATATGTTTATCCAAATGGCCTTTATTCTAGTTGTAAATATTAATGTTCAGAATATATGTGAACAGACTGAGAGCAAATAACATCTGTATTTCTGAGCGTATTTAAACATCAGAGTGTGTTGTGATGATATTATATTTTGTATATTTATGAGATTTATACAATGTCTTCAGCACATATCTAGGCTCACCTACATGAAGAATTGTTCCAAGTTTATTTATATAAAGCAGGACTTGTTGTGACATTGGTGCAAATGAACTTCCAGTAAGTTTTATGTGGCTCTCAATCACTTAAAATTATTTAGTCACAGCTGCTCCAATTAGTGGGGTCAGGACCTAAAAGTTATGTTATGTTCTGGTGTATGCTGGCTGCCTTTTCTTCTGTATCATTTAGATAAGCAACACGTGTTTGATTTACTTAAGTGGTTTCTGTACTTAGTTGTTAAGTCAAACTTAGCCCTCTCCTGACAATTGACCACATGGTATTCACACATTTTTGTAAACAAGTCTTCAAAACTATAACATGTTGATGTCTGAAGTATACAGTATAAACTCTTAGAGTAATGGAAACAGGATCATTTCCCTGAAACTGAAAAATCCATCTGGTAACAAGACATGTTCTGTTCTCCCCAGTAGATGTCTCTCTTACACTTCCTCAAGAATCTAGAAACCACATTAGACAATGATTTTTAAAAAAACACATTCCACTATCTCAGCTTTATGTGCTCCTGGAAAATCAATTTCATGTAATGTCATCATTAGGGAAATATTTTTCTACTGTTTACACAAAACTTTAAATAAAATTGGAGAGTAATTCTAACAATTACAAAGGCTGGAGAAGCTTCCAGTTGTTGTTGATACTAACCAAAATCTTAGGAAACAGATGCTCTGCATGCCCAGATGTTTTTAATCTCTATTTCCACTTCATTGAGAAGGAAGAGGGTAGATCCATCAGTGTTCTGGAAATGCATGCAAAATGTTCTGTTTACTCCTGTATCAAGGCTCAGATTGTCAGATCTTAGTTGGCGCTGCTATCCTTGGCAGAAGGCATGTGGAAGCTGCTGCAAGATAAAAGCTGTGGCCTTCCTTTAATTGAGTCAGATGTGTCTGGATATAAGGTAGGAAGTTGTCAAATGCTGTTTCCTCTACATTTGTTATCACTAAATGTTGAGTGAGACTATTTGGGAATAAAAAGCTTTGAGGTACTGTTCCTCAAAGGAAGGTTATTCCTAGTGACTCAAATCTGCAAAATTCATACTCCTTCTCTTGCTCCCATTTTACAAGAAAAGCAACATATTTGAGGGAGGTTAAGTGAGAAAACTAAAATCAAATATCTATGATTGGAAATTTGAAATTCGGTCTGCATCATTCCAAAGTCAAACTTTCCACTACAGAAAGAAACTCTGATCATAAACCCAAATGTACAGCTGGCTTCCGTATCTGAGTTATTTATAGCTTTTCTATTAGTATTCATTATATATGCATAAGCTCAGATATCAAATAATTTGTATGACAATAATTTAAGTAGTTTACCTTGTCTTTAACAAACCATTTTTTTACTGCTAACTTTTTGGACTAATCTTCTCAGAAAGTGTGTATGAAAATAGAAAATGGTAAATTATCTTTTCTCACAGAAAGGGTTTAGATCCCATAAGATTCCTTGAGTGACATTTCTTTGAAAAGCTTCAACTCCCAATTTTGCTCACTGAAACGCCTTTATAAACAGTGATAAAAAAGGAACACCAGGAACCAAGGTGAATCAAATGTCGCTACATAATGGAAACAATGGTTAAAAGCAAATACCCATTTACTCTTTATGAAACCAACATCCCTGTGGTATAAAATAATATAGAGGGTACCTATTTCAATATTGAAGTTTCCAAATTATATTTAACTTGCTTTAGTAAAGACAGTGGGCTAAATTTTTATGCTAAACAAATTGGACACTTCTGCCTTGAAATATTAACAAATGTATTAAATTATTTCAGCAAAAATACCACAGTAAATTGTGAATCAAAGTGAGTATAAAAATTGAACTGGTCATGTATAGAGATACAATTTTTATTGGTGCTGATATTTGAAGTTATAGGAAACAGTTTCAGAGATAAGTGAAAAATGTCACAGTAATAATAATAATAATGATGCCTTGGTCAAAAAATTATTATCTTCTCAATTTTCATTTCGGTCATGCACAACTTTGTGAAATATTAGAGTGGGAAGACTTGTGAGGGAGCATGAGTTTATTATCCTACCTGCAATCTGTCCCCAACTCATTTCCTCTGTGACATGATCTCTATAGACTCTTGCTACCCCTTGCAAACATATTAGCAATAATGCAATACCAGGTTGGAAATAGTTTCATCACTCCATCTCCACTGTTGGCTGTCGGGATGACTTCAAAAATCATCTGAATTGGTCGACAGATAGGACATTGCAGCCTTCTTAATAAATTAATGGGAATGTCTACCTTATAGATTTTTTTCAAGAAGCATATAGAGAACTCCTGCTTATGGTTTTCCCTTTTCTTTCTGCTAAGCACTTATAAAACTCTAAATGTTACATACACAGAAAACATAGAAGACTGTAAGATGTGGAGAGAAAAAAACAGACCAGCTAGTGACCTGGAGACTCACTGGAGTTAGCAGTGAGTTCCTGGGCTTTCTTAGGCTTTATATATCACAGACTTGGAGCTGAAAAATTCTGCCATCAACCCAGAAGCATCAATAAATACAGTCAAAACAAGTCCCAACAAAAGTTTGCTCTCTCTGTTCAATGGATCAGGAAATGAACATTATAGGTGTATTCATCCATTTCTGTTGCTTATAACAGAATACCTGAAATTGGGTGACTTATGAAGAAATATAATTTATTTCTTACAGTTTTGGAGGATGAGAAGTCCACAGTCCAGAGGACGTATCTGGTGAGGGCCTTCTCTTTGGCAGAACTCTTTACAGGGTCCTGTGGTGACCAGGGTGTCACATGGTGAGAATGGCAAGAGCTCTCCCGTGTGTTCTCCTTGTAAAGCCAGCAATCTACACCCATGATAACTCATTACCATCAACCCATTACTCCATGGATGAATTAATCCATTCATGAGGGTACAGTCCTCACAATCCAATTATAATATTTGAAAGATGGGGCCTTGCTTCTCAAAGTCCCCATCTTTCAAAAACTATAATTGGATTTCCCACCCTATTAACATTGTTACAATGGGGATCAAGTTTCCAACATGGGAACTTTTGTGGGACACATTTAACCCAGAGCAGTGGGAAAAGAGAACATTTTAGACAACAAACTCTATTTCAACAAATATCACAAGAAAAAATGAGGACATATCCCCATCACCACCATCACAGGGAGTAGGGAGCTTAGATTTCCACCTTTTCCAGAGTGTTCAAGGTACCCCAACCTCCCTGATGGAAGGTACGTTAAAAATAAAAGGATAGAAAAAGATTTAACATGCACACACTAATCAGAAGAAGGAAAAAAGTAGCTCTATTAAATTTACTTATAGTAGTCTTCAGAGCAAAGAAAATTATGAGGGACAGAAAAGGGCATTACATAATGATTCAGTCATAGCAATACTGAATGTATGTGCCATACAATAGATCTGCAAAATATGTGAAGCAAAAACTGGTAGAAATGAAAGGAGAAATAGATAAATTCACAATTATAGTTGTAGACTTCAAGACCTCCCTTTCAACAAGTGATAGAACAACTAGACAAAATATCAGCAAGAATATAAAAGAACTCAACAACGCATTTTATCAACAGGACCTAATTGATAATTATACAACTTTCAAACAAAAGCTGAATACACATTCTTTTCAAGTGCTTGTGGAACATTCATCAAGACAGACCATACCCTAGGTCATGAAATCTTAATATTTAAAACAATTTAAGTTATAATGAGTGTGTTCCTTGACCACAGTGGAAACAAACTAGAAATCAAAGATAACAGGAAAATATCCAAACACTTGGAAACTGAACTGTATACTTCTAAATAAGCCTTGGGTCAAAGAAGCGGTCTTGAGGAAGGTGAAAGAAATAATTTGAACCAAATGAAAATCAACTGAATTGAATATATTCATAGAATTTACCAAATGATTCCTAGAATATCAAAACAATCCAATAAACTAAGATTTATGAAAGCAAGCTAAGGCTAAATCAGTATCTCTGTCACGGAATATTGGGTTTTTGAAGTTATGATGTGATTGTACAATACGTATTTTTAATTATCATTTTTCAGTAATTAGTAATAAAATTGCCATTGAGTACTAGCTTCTGTGGTAGTTTACATTTTTAAATTACTATTTGAATAAAGAAGAATTTAAATGAAAAGTCACCAGATAACAACTGTACTTTAGAGAAGTCATTCAACAGATAAATTCTTGTTAGTCCAGGTAACTAATTTATAACCCCATATGTACTCACCTTTATGTAGCATCAGAAATGACTTCCTTTTATGAGGGGCTTTATTCTTTAGAGAAACAACAGGGATTAGTTTCACACCCTTGATTACAGTAAAGACAATTTAACTCCAAAACAGAAAGGAAGAGAGTTGATAAACTTTCTTAACATTTGACAAAAGAATGAGTTAACAGGCTGGAAGGGATTTATAAAAGATGTCCTTTTTTGCAGGTACTGTCAGAGGGAATAATCATGAGGTCATTTCATTTTACAAACAAAACTTCTGGCAAATTGATGCGATATATGCTCTGAATTACTGACCTAACCCACTGCCATTTATTAGTTAGTGTGATGGGTACCTTAAAACCCAGCTAGTAATTGTTATTTAAGAAAAAATAAAATAAAATAAAACACCATCTGCTGTTGCTAATGGCAAATGAAAGCTACAAACCTTAGTTAATGCTGTTGATGTAAAATGTGAGGGAAATGTTACAAAACTGCTTACTGACAGGTACAAAAACACTTCAAAATAAGTATAAAATCAATCAACACAATGTACAACTTTACCAGCCCAAAATACCACTGCTCTATGTCCACAGTGTACAATGAAAGCTCGCCTCAGCTCAGACGAGACAACAGGGCAAGGGAAGAATGATTTTGAGTTATGTGACCAATCAAGTCAGAAGACAGTGCAACAAATAGGGTAATTAGTATATAATTAATATATCATTAGTCTAAAATGAGGAAATGGGAAGGAGGAAAAGGTGGGAAGAGAGAGAGAGAGAGACTATAATTTAAGTTGCCCTAGGCAGTTTATTTATTGAAAAATAGTTTATGGGAAAACTGAACAAGATATTAAGGCCTTTAGGCAGATATTTTCAATTTGGAATATAAACTGAATCTTAGAGCTAGAAGGGGCCTCAGAAATCATTTGGGTCTTTATTTTTATAGGAGGGAAAATTACAGAATTAATTGACAGACTCAAGGTCATAGCAAGTCCTTAGCAGAAACTGCTTCTATTTCTGATCAGAACTTGTATTCCAGGGCCGAACCTGTGGCACACTCGGGAGAGTGCGGCGCTGGGAGCGCAGCGACGCTCCCGCCACGGGTTCGGATCCTATATAGGAATGGCCGGTGCACTCACTGGCTGAGTGCCGGTCACAAAAAAGACAGAACGTGTATCCCTCTCCCCAAATTTCCAGTGTCAAAAAGAACTCATTTTTTTTTTTTTAATTTTAATTTTAATGCACAGGCCCATTCTTCCTTGGGTTGACACACAGGCCGGGGTTTCAGATCATTTCAGGACATGCTAATGAGTGGGAGTGCCAGTGAGGAGATGAGCACTAGTTTACCTGACCACAGAGTCTCTGTGTCTGTGAGAAAACACGTTGTTGCGTTGGAAATAGAATGTGCACAGAGCCTTTTTTTTTAATTGGTTACAAATATGCATGAAATACACAGCTGATTGTCACCCTTCGTGCCCAAGATGTGAAGGTCTGATCCATACTGGCAGCATGCCCATTACTACAAATTGCGATTATATCCCATGTCCCCACGTATTTTGTTATAAGCAACAAAAACGGACTAATACACATACCTACCTACTTTCTTATGTGGTTCTTGTTTTCTTGCCATGCCTTTTGAAGCCTTTGCTTTTTCATCAACACACATGGCAAGAAGACAAGAACCGCATGAGGAAGTAGGTAGGTATGTGTATTAGTCCATTTTTGTTGCTTATAACAAATTACATGCAACTGGGTGATTTATAAAGAAAACGACATTTATTGCTTACAGTTTCTGAGGCTGAGAAGACCACAGTCCATCTGGTAATGACAGTGACTCAAGGGTCTCACACTGCAAGATGGTGGAAGCAGAGAGAGCAGAAAGAGAGAGACAGAGACTCTCTTCTTTTAAAGCCCTCAGAACCCCATGCCCTGACCACCATTTTTAATCGATTCACCTCCGAATGTTCCTACAATCTTGTTACCTCTCCAAGGTTCCACCCTTCAGTTACCATTATAGGATTTCCCACAATCTTAACAGTCACCGTGGGGGCTAAGTTTCTAAAACGTAAATCTTGGGAGACTCAATTCAAGCTTCAGGGAGTTTGGGGGGACATAATTCAATATTCTACAGTATAAAAATCTAAACAAAGAAAATACTGGCTTCCTTTCTTGTTCTGCACGTTCTGTGAATCTGATGAGAACTAAGTTGTAGACTTAAGTGTGGTCACTAATTAGTTAGGCAAGTGATTTCACCACTTAGATTTTCTCTAATCTTTAAAATAAGGGGTTTGATTAGGTGTACTCCTGTTTTTATGTCTAATCCCTAAATCTGCAAAATCAGCATATCGTTTGCCTTTATACAGCTATGGATAGGAAGTAATGACACAGTGCATAGAAAGAACCTGATAAAACAGACTAATGGCAGAGAGCAGAAGAAAAAAAAAGTGACCTCCGTGGGGGGCCTGGGCCATGCATTGTTCATATAGGTCTTCCAGTGGCACATGGCAAGCATTAATGATTGTCCTTTTAATGCAGTCTATCCACATCCAGAGTAAAGTTTAAAATGTTGGATGTGGTTTTTGTTCACTCAACAATTATTTTTTGAGAGTCTCCTATGTATCAGGCACTATCCTCTCTCCTGGGACTAGAGAAAATGAACAAGACAGGCAATGTCCTTGCTGGAAAGCCACTTACATTCTCCTGGGGTTGGGGGGAGAGTCACATAAACAAGTGAGCCAGTTCCAGAGAGCAAAAGAGCTATGACAAACACAGGCTGTAGACGAAGTCTGGGAATAGTGTTTATGACTTTTTTCTCAAAGAAGGTAACATTTGAGCTGCCATCTCAATGATAAGACTGAGATTGGGGGTAAGAAATATTCATGCAAACAGAATACATATGTCAAAAGAAGTTCCACTGATGTAATTATAAATTATTCCACTATTCAGTATGAAAAGTTGCAATCCTTATACGCATTTGGTATTGTAATGTTTGTAACATAGGTGTTATGAGTTGAATTGTTTTCCCCAAAACTTACATGTTGAAGTTCTAACCACCAGTACTTCAGAATGTGACCCTACTTGAAGGTAGCGTCTTTACAGAGGTAATGAAGGTAAAATGAGTTCATTAGAGTTGGCCCTAATTCAATATGACTGTTGTCTTTAATCCTCATAAAAAGCGGAAAATGGGATACACAGACAGACACTCACAGAAAGAAGATGACGTGAAGAGACACTGAAGATGGTCATCTGTAACCCAAGGAGCCAGGCCTGAGCAGATTCTTCCCACAGCCTTCAGAAGGAACCACACTGCTGACACCTCAATCTTGGACTTCTGGCCTCCAGAACTCTGAGGCGACACATTTCTAACATTTCAGCCACCAGTTTGTGGTAAACTGTTACTGCAGCCTTAGCGATCTAATTCAATAAAAAGTGACCCCCTCCCAATTTGTTTTTTTTACACCAACAATAATAAGTTACTCTGTTGACAGACATAAAACAATGGAAAATGAATATGAGAAAAATATTAAGAAAGTGTCTATCTCCATTACCTTAGAGATGTAGCTGTGTCATTATTACAAACTGGGCCCACTAGCATTATAGGCATGAGGAAAGATGAATCAGAGTGCACTAGTTTATGAAACCCAGGATTTGTAGTTTCTATCTAAACATGTGTATATGTTGCATGCACATATATACATGTCAAGTTCTGACCAGCTAAGCTTAATATGAAGTTAGAATCCTACTCGATGTTTAAGTTCTTATGAATAGGAGAGTTCAGCACTGACTGTCTTTAGCTGTCAGCTACCTCCAACTTTGCTTCCATATTCTGCCATCAGATCAAGTAGAAGTGTTTTGTAGAGTTTAGACCTCTTTCACCTGAACAGAAATAATGTAGCAGAAAAATAAAGTACTGAGTAGAATTTGGTGCTCTGATTCTCAAGCGTATATTCTAATCCAGATGCAGCTACTTATTAACACTGACCTCTTGCAAGCATTTTAAAATTTCTCTAGCCCTCTGTTTTCTTATAGGTAAAATGCTACTATAAGAATTTAATTTTATAACATGTGAAAATGTATAAGCAATTAGGCATGAAAACACAGAGCTCACATTATTCTGATAGCACTTTCTAGTTGGTTCCCACACATCCAAACTCTACCAGTGCAAAACAATATTAAAACTAGTTTGCAGAATAATCTTCTTAAACCATAGCCTCAATGCTCTAATTTCTGGCTCATATTACTTCTCTTGTACCATCCTTACTCCTATCCTAATTGCCTATTTAAAAAGTCTAATTTTATTTATTTATTTATTTATTTATTTATTTATTTATTTATTTATTTATTATTTATTTATTTATTACTTACCATGACTGTCAAGACCCTTCCCAGTCTGGCCCATGCACACCATGCTCCAGGTACAGTGGCCTGAACCCAGTCCTCACCTTATCACTCCATGCTTTCTACATGTCTCCCTGATCAGGTGACCCCTTCCTTCTCTGTTCACCTGCAGAAAGCCTCTTTACATGCTATATTAGTCCATTTTCTGTTACTGATAAATTTATTTCTTAAAGTTTTGGAGGCTGGGAAGTCCAAAGTCCAGGGAACACATCCAGGCGAGAGCCTTCTTGGTGGTGGCTCTCTATAACAACACAGGGTATCACATGGTGAGAATCACATGGTGAGGAAGAGAGAGCTAAACTTCTCACTTGCTCTCCTTGTGACGCCATCAGAGCCATGCCCATTACTCCATGAATGGATAAACCCATTCAGGAGGGTACAATCCTCACAATCTAATCACCTCTTAAAGGCCCCACCTTTCAACTACCATAATTGGATTTCCTGTCTTCTTAGCACTGTTACAATCAGGGTGAAGCTTTAATGAGTTTTGGGGGACATTCAATCCACAACACATCCTGACTCAAATACGTCCTTGCTGGGTCCCCTGCACGAGCAACACTGAACAGTGACACAGGACCACTGCAGCAGTTTCACACTCAGGTACCACATTTGGGAGTGATTTTGTCATTAAAATGCATTTAACACAGTAATTTTTCACCATTTATTAAATGTCTTAGTATAGTTTTTAAAGACAGTTTTACATTATATTGAATAAATTCTGGAACCAGCCTCCAGAATAATATCACAAACTATTCTGAGTTACTCTGACAGCAAACTCAAGATTTAACAAAAATCTAAATTTAAGTGAGGGCCTAACTTGGAGAGAAATTAGTCACATTAAAAGTAAATTTGTCATTTGGTTCTTGCCACATTTGACAGTCAGAACTCTTTTTCAATGCTTCATCTTTCTCAGTTGTTGCTGCCACATTAGATAAACCCTGGAAATCAGCTTTGTCTTCTCCCTTTCTCTATCTCCTCCCATCTAGTCCTCAAATGAGTATAACAAGAACAATTTTGTTTGGAGCGAATGATGACACATCTTTTAACACTATTAGAGGCATTGAAGTGGAGCTGGCAGGACACTGGTTGAATACAGGAGCCTGAATCTCAGAGGTGAGGCTGGGCGAGAGAATCATTAGCATGTAGGTTACAGTAAAAGTAAAAGAATGAATGAAAACACTAGTGGCAAATTTATGGGATAAAGGGAGTGACAGAACAAAAACACAGTGTCCTTAAAACATTAACAGTGATGGGAATGTTGGATAAAAGACAGTGTGAGAGAAATAAGAAAATCACTACTGAAAAGGCACAAAAAGAGCCACAGGCATGAGGGAGTAGGTAGCTAGAAAAAAGTGCCTTTCACAGCTTCATTGACGGCAGATATATTTGCAAAGTGATCCAGGGTGACTTAGCTAGACTCTGGAATGAGAAAAATTAGAGTTTTGAAACATTTGTCTGGTTTCCTGTATAAATAAAAATTTATACATCTTGCTTTGTGAAGAAGGAAAACTGATACATATTGTACACCTCCTGTACATCAGTCAGTTTTCTAGATGTTTTACAATGATCTTATTTAATAAACATTCATGAGAAAAAAATTAAGTAGGCATTATTGTCCAATATTTATATTCAAGCAATACTCAGTTGGTCAATGTCTTGTTTAGATTGGAACCCAGGTCAATCAGAACCTGAAATCTGCACAAAACCATGCATCCCAAAGAGAGTTTAATTAAAATAAACCCAGCTGTGCACATGATAAAATTAATGCTGGATAAAAGACACATATTTTTATTGTCCTCTCATCAGGTGTTCATACAGTGTATTTGAATTTGATTTTCTTGAATTATAATTGTTTTGTGAGACTTGCTGAAGAACACGACTCCTCTCTATTTTATGAATGTCAAAAGTTAAATGTAGACCATATCAGTGATCATTGGACATAGAAACTCGATAAATAAAGACTCAAGGACGTATAATGCAGAAATATACCCCATCTATTTATTTACCTATTGGTCAATATGTATTTAGTGAATGCCTATAATGTTGTTTATAGAGTGGGATGTACTGTATAAACAACCAAACAATGTGCTAAGGGATCACTGTGGGGGGGGGGGAAGCAGGACAAACGGCTAAAGACTGATTGGGGGTCAGAAGATGATGGAGTGATGGTCTTTTAGACAGAGCCATCAAGGAGGTTTTCTCTGGGTGATAACTGAGCAGAGATCTGAAGCCAGTGATGTCTTGGGCTAACCAGGTAGGATAAAAGTGCTTTGTCATTCGAGTAACAGCAGGGAACCTATTCTGGTTGAAGAAGAGTGAATGATGGAGTATCAGAAAGCTGGAGAAAGATTTGTAGGGGCTACTATAATGATAGTATAATATACATAAATGATATTTGATAGTCGATGGACTATTTTGAACCACTCATCCTTTTTAATTTTTGTAACATGTTTCATTGTTTTTGATTTCCACCACCAAGTACACTCTAGTGGAGATGTTCAAACTCTTTACAGATTACGTGCTTAGAATGGAAGAGACCCATGAGTTCACTGCCTCCATACCCCTGGCAGTGAAGAACACAGGTTAAAAGGATCCTTAGCAATTGTCTGTGACTTTAATGATTAAATCTTTATAATTGATCGTTTACAACATCCCACTGTGATATATCTAAGTATTATAATTCCCATTTTCTAGATGGAAAATTGAGTCAATAACAAAGCTGAAGGCTCCTGTGAAGCTGTTCTCAAGCCTAGCTTAAATTTTAGTGATAAGTTATTAGAGTGGAAAGCCCCAAATCATCATTTGGAATAGATGCAAAACTAATGTCTCATGCACAAAGGCGCTTTACAGCTTGTAAGGCAGAGGAGTAGAATTAAGACTTCAGACTCCCTCTCCTGGAATTTTCTGTTCAACCGGGTGGATAAACACGGGTTTAGGGAGAAAAGTCAGCCTCTCCACATCAGGAATTCTATGGTGGCATTCCTACAAAGTGTGCCACTTTTGAACACGATGTCAATGATGTGCCTGTAAGGATTACATTATTAGAATCAAGGAGAAGTACATTAAAATGTCATTCTCTCAGGGCCGACCCCGTGGTACACTCGGGAGAGTGCGGCGCTGGGAGGTAGCAGCACTCCTGCGGCGGGTTCTGATCCTATATAGGGATGACCGGTGCGCTCACTGGCTGAGCGCAGTGCGGCCGGTCACAAAAAAAAGACAAAAAAAAAAAAAATGTCATTCTCTTATCATAAATTTCAGAAACAATTTTTAAAAGTATAAGGAAGAGTATTAGCTGAAAGCATAGAGATAAGTCTTGTATTAAATAAAATAAAGGAATTAAGCACTGGCAGGATATTTAGGAGAATATCAATGTTATTAAATACATGAGTTTTGGAGTTAAACAGACATAGGTCTAATTCCAGCTGAGTAATCTTTGGAATGGTTCTTAATCTTTTTAAGCCTCAGGACCCTTATCTTTAAAATGGGCAATATAATAATACTTCATAGGGTTGCTGTGGGCACTAATAGAATAATATCTGTATCCTGTTGAACACAATCCCTGGCATATAGTAAGTACCTACAAACAGCATTTATTAGAAAAAAATGTGAATGATTATACTGTTTTGTACATTTAAGAAATAAAATGTATTACACTAAATTTCAACCCTCTTTAAAATATAGTTATTTTTTAAATCTATGTCTAAAAGCCTTTCACATAACTGTTTAAAGAGATCAAATAAACCTTCCAATGTAATTATTTTTATTTATAGTATCATACAATATGTTTTATATATTATAAAACTATTCTTAGCAAAACTTCTTTCATGAAAAACTCCTGCTTCTATAAGAGGTGCATAACATCTGCACAATGGTGCAGTACCCGTTTCCACATAGCATTTCACCATAAAATATACCTTTTAAAAAATAAGTCATGAAATAGTACATGGTTTTCATATTTTAAGCTATTTTTTCAATATGTAATTTCAGCCTGTATTATTGATGTAAGAAAGACACATTCTGCATAGTGAGAATACTGATATGACCACAGAGATATGTGTTGTTTATATGAAGGACATTTTAAACCCAAAATTATCTTCTAAAGCAATATGCACCCTTCAAATATAAATCAGCTCCACAGCCAAAATAACTGAGTAGAAAAAGAACAACAAAAAAACTTACCTAATCATAGGAATATACAAGAATTTCAAGAAGAAATTGGAGTTTTCTTTCTTGTACAAGGTAAAAAGCATGAGGAACATTTATCTATTTATTTGGCTGTCTGTTATTTCTGGAAACTAAATGAAACAAAGAAATGCATTTCTTCAATCAGGATAATAAACAAAATTTTGACATTGATTCTAAAATGTAAAAGCTCAACCATTCCAGAAGAATCAAAAAATACATACTTATATTACATGGTTGGATATGCTCTGAAATCTAAAAAAGAAACATTACTAGTTTTATTCTGCTTGTTTTCTCTGTGGGCTGGTGAGTGCTAATGTAGGTTAATGACTGTCAGCTGCGTTCCAGACTCTCCACTAATCACCTCTTTTCATTTGTTTTCTCTCACTCTAACTATTTACAGCTGATTTCACTTTCAGAGTAAAGTAGTACTTTAAAATGAGTCATGGTGGAGTCACAGTACAGTTGGGGTGCTGTTTATGAGTTTTCCATATAAGAAAACTCTATTTGGGGTGTTTGGGAGTAATTGTTGCCTTTTGTGTTATATTCTAGACATAATCATCATGTTACTACTTAATGGTGTAATTAACACTACCTGAGATAACAAGCTTATTTTCTGAATTAATACTTAATAGAATATGTAAAAAATAATGAAATTTAAGGCAAACTTTAAATATATTATCAAAATTAAAATCTAGTTTTGATTAAATATATTGTCTACAAATCTATAGATTAAGCTTCATCATCTTTCTCAAGAGGAAATCATCATCATCGACAGCAACAACCCTACAATTTTACTGCATTTTTTGTTGTCTCAGGCATCCTATGATTTATAGTCTCATTAAGCTTCAAAGCGATATAATGACCACAATGTTATTATTTCTGTTCAGGAGATGAAAAATAATGAAGTTCAGAGATATCAAGTGGTTATGCATGAAGTCAATGGCCTTCAAGGGCTGTCTGAATTTTACACTGTGCAACATTTCACTGACTCTTTAAAATCTTCTGAGAGCCTATTAATATTTTAGGAGCCATTTCTAAGGAATGCAACAGTCCTTTGAAGTAGAAATTTAATTACTAAGGCCCACATTGCAAGATGACCTATAGGCATAAATCCATATTAATATGTATACATAAATTGCTCCTTTACTTATAACAAAGTGAGACCAATTGTTATGTCTTCAGAACTGGTATCGGCATTCCTCTTACTGAAACAACAATGAAATTTTAAAAATAAACAAAACAAGCGAATACATCCTTAACAGTCAATTGAGGTAGAAAACCAGGCTTCATGTTAGTTTGACTGCTTCAAAAAGAAAGAGTCAAACTCTTCCGCATAAGACAGAGAAAGATTTGTTTTTAAGCTTTCAAAGAGCAATTACGTAAAAACATAAAAGTGAGAATTGAGGGATGAAGAGAAGATCCTGGGGAGGATAGGAGCCTAATCATTATGTGGAATTCTGTCAAGAAAACTTCTATTTTTCAGTGTCCAAGAAGACAAACGAAATTAAAAGTCCCTGCTATGTGATTTTGAATGTGTGTTGGAGTTCTGTAACATAAAACACTTCATGTGAACGTTAGTCTACTTTACTCACAAAAGCTTCGTGTGAGTAGATCGTGGGTGTGTTGAGGGAAATGTGAGGGGCTGGAGTTTTCACCTGTATATTCATGACAATGGGTAAACTCATTATTGAAAATATTCCCATGAGAGCCTTAGACACCCACAGGGCTTGTGACATCCATGAGGAACTGGTTCACCAAATAGGGATTTGATTCTTAGTCACAGTGGACAGCTCAGATGGTGTACTGGATGCCTGAGGCCATCCAGTCTCAGACTCTGTTCATGTTTCTGCCCTGCCATTCTTGCCAGGGTGACTGTGTCTTTTGAAATCAAAATAATGACTTCTGCTTCAGGCACTAAGTCCGTAGTCCAAGTAGAAAAAAATGAAAAGGCAAATGTTATGAGACTGCGGAATCCTATTATTTTTTGTTAAAAATAACAGCATTTGCAGAGTCCACACTCAGCTGACTTTTACACACATCATTGTCTAGAACTTTTCCATGTGGCCATGCCTAGCTATGCTGGTGAACCCTTAACTGGACACATGGATACTATGAACAAAATTGAGACTTTGCTTTTAAAGAAAAGGATGAAATGCTGGTATCAGTTGAAAGGCCAGAGAACTCTAGTGGTATCTGGGATATCATTCCTCTTTAGAAAAAAATTCTTACATCTTAAGGTACAGAGAATTGGAAATTTTAACAACCCTCTAAATGCTCCCTGTAGTCATACTAGAGAGTTAATGTAAATGGTAGTTTTCTGGAATAAACTCATCAAGTAAATCTCAAACGGATCTCAGGCCAGTTAGGAACAAAAAGAAGTAGACTAGTGTACAGCTTACTGCATTAATTAGAACCCATCTGGCTCCATGAAAGGACTCCAAAATCTCCACAAGCCAAAAGGATGTGTTTTAGTTGCTGTGACAATAGCAACACCTAAAGCTCTATGTCAATTCAGTTGATAATTAGCGTGTCAACGTGGCTGCAGTATACATTTGCTCTGGGCTTTCTAAGGTTCTCCACTCCAGCATGTTTCAGGAAATCATTAAATTCCAAAATATTGTGACTAAAGAGACCTACTATCTTTTTTTTTTTTTTTTAATAAAGAAACAACGTTTGTTTGTTTGTTTGTTTTCTTTTTTAGGTTTTGTTAGTGTTGAATGAAATACAGTCTTAGAACTGATGTCAGCTTTGCAGATGAATTTCTATCTATATTGCTTTCCCTGTGTTTTAGTCCGTTTGTGTTGCTATAACAGAAATACCTGAGACTGGGTAATTAATAAGGAAAAGAGGTTTATTTGGCTTATAATCCTGGGACAGCTGCTTCTACTAATGTCGTGAAAGTGGCAGGCAGCCGACGGGTACAAGCAGATCACATGGCAAGAGGAAGCCAGAGAGAGAAAGCAAAAGAGAGAGAGAAGGTGCCAGAGTCTTTTTAAGCAAGGAGCTCTCGCGGGGACTAATAGAGTGAGAACTCACTCATTAATCCTCCCTCCCCCAGGGAGAGCATTAATCCATTCATGAGGGATCTGCCCCCATGACTCAATCAGTTTCCAACACTGCCACATTGGGGATCGAATTTCCACATGAGTTTTGGAGGGGACAACACATCCAAACTCCATCACCCTGACATAATTGACTTCGTATCTATGCAAGCATTAGGCAAGCAGCACCAAGACTGCAATTAGAATAATGAAATTGTATTCTCTGATCCGTTGAAAGAACATGGGGATGTGGTTTGAGTTTTCTGGCTCTCAGTTTCTCATCTGTAAAGCCAGCAGTTTGGAATACGTGACCCTCAAATCACTTTCAGCTAACACACTCTCCCCTCCATATGGTAAGATTTGACTATATATTCTTCAACACAGTTTTTTAAAATGCCCACATTCATGCTATGAGATCATCTGATATACTTTGCTTTTATTAGAGGACAAAGGTTGTTTTACCTTCACTTCCGGTCATTCCCACAGAAGACTGGAAAGGTAGTGAGGTCTCAGCAACAGCCTAAAAAAACAGAAGTAATTTAAAAATGTTAGCTTACATCTGGACTGGATCCTGAGCCTGAACTTGCTGGTAATTAATTAGTGCTATACACTGGCAGTTCATCGCTTCTGTTTTAGCAGTAAGATCACCACAATTATTTATAAATTTATATAAGTAATTAAATATTTATTCCTAACAAGGAACAAAAAGTTCACTATATAAAAAAAAGTCTTATATACAAAATATTTGTAATAATAGATGTGGTAACCCAGATGTATTAGTACATTTTGGTTGTTATAACAGAATTACCTGAGACTGGGTAATTTATAAAGAAGAGAGGTTTATTTGGCTTACGATTCTGGGACAGCTGCATCTCGCATGGGCCTCAGGCTGCTTCTACTCATGGAGGAAAGTGGCAGGCAGCTGGCAGGTACAAGCAGATCACATGGTGAGAGGAAGTGAGAGAGAGGAAGCAAGAGAGAGAGAGAAGGTGCCAGGGTCTTTTTAAGCAACGAGCTCTAGCGGGGACTAATATAGTGAGAACTCACTCATTAATACCCCCTCCCCCAGGGGGAGCATTAATCCTTTCGTGAGGGATCCACCCCCATGACTCAATCAGTTTCCAACACTGCCACATTGGAGATCAAATTTCCACATGAGTTTTGGAGGGAACAACACATCCAAACTCCATCACTTGATGTGATAGCAGAGGATTTTCTGTGTGTGTGTGTGTGTGTGTGTGTGTGTGTGTGTGTGTGTGTGTGTGTGTGTGTGTGTGTGTGTGTGTGTGTGTGTGTGTGTGTGTATAGGAAAAACAGTGGTGGGGTAGAAATGAAAAACTATGAAAAAGAAATGATAATAAATGATCAATACAAGTGCACTGTGTTTAGTAGTGTAAATTAATTAAAAGTAATCTCTATCTTTCTGAAAGAAAGAAGTATGCTTTGAATCTGTTACTGTTCCATTTATTCCATGAATGGTACCAAAAAATAAAACTAAAAGTAAATTATATGAATGACCCAAGGAGCTGAAGAAAATATAAGTTAATAAGGAAATATGACTTAAATATGTTAACTTCCATGTGAAAGTTTTACTCTTCCAGACCTTAAACACCTTTAAATAAAGGAATATTATAATTACCGTTACTGATGTTAGTTAGCAATTTGGTTATTTAGGGGAGTATTTCTAATTTAAATTCGCTCTGCTGTTCTGCTGAATGCTGCTTAAATCCCCAGGCCCCAAAGGGACAAAAGACGTCCTCACATTCACCTCATTCTTGGGGAACTTTTATGACAGAAAATAAATTGTCCCAATTGTCTCCCTCACAGTAATGAAGTTCAGACGGGTTACCTGATAAAAAGTGTCTACTTACTCACAATGCATGTTAATTATTAATAAATAAAGAGTGATATTTGAGGGAAAATATAGGAAATCATGACTAGAATTCTTAGTAAAACTGTAAGCCTGAGGTAAAAGAAGTTTCCTCTCTCAATGTATAACCATTGGCTCAAAAATTCTATAAGCACTTATTGGACAAAACCTGTATCAGAAATTTAGCAAGATTCTAGTAATAAATCATAAATGGGACAGTCCTCCTTTCAAAGATTCCAATACAATGGGAGCCACAATGGTAGAAACTTATCATTGCAACTCAGAATTACTGAGGCTGTGTTGGACATGTTTATCCCGTGTATGGGAGCGGACGAGAGAGCCCACGCAACAAGATTGATAAGGCCAGGCACATCCTGTAATGCCAGACATGGAACCATCAAGGAATTGCAGTCTGGCAGGAGGAGGAGGTAAGATGATTTTAAAGCCCTTTGGTTAAAATAGGAGTTATTGTAAAGTAAGTTGGGTTTCTGAAATGCTAACTTGTCACCAAAGAAATGCTTAGGCCAGAACATATTTTTATCTAAAAGAAGGTGAATTAATCTAGTGTGTCAAAATAGAAAATTTAGATTTCTGAATGTTAGTAATGGAGATTGATGGGAAATAATATAGACAGTGACTGAAAACGAAGGGCCAGAGAAATGTCAAAGATACTTAGAATCCAGAGGAATTTATTTTATTGATAGCTGGTCACCTGTAGTCTGAACCTACTGAAGCTAAAAGATGGATTAGAAAACTTTTGAAGGCTATAGAACAGAAGATGTTAGAGGGGAAGTAGTGGTTAGCATTAACAGCATAAGGGAATTTGGGAAGTGAATCCAGCAAAAGTGAGAGAAAATGAGGGTATTTCCAAATTTAGAGCCCAAGGGCAGGACTGATATTTAACTGGTTCAGACTAATTAGACCTCTTTGTTCTTTGATAGGGTACTTTCTCTCTCAGGAACCTACCAAGAATAACTATACGAGCTGAATAAAATGTAAAACTCATTTGTTTGAAACATCAGAAAACAACCCATATAACCCAAGAGTAGAGGAGACAAAATGCTGGAGAGCAGGGAAAAGCATGTATAAGAATCTGATATCTGCCACTCTCCTCGTGATTTGCAGGCAGTGC
This sequence comes from Cynocephalus volans, assembly GCF_027409185.1. Lineage (NCBI taxonomy): Eukaryota > Metazoa > Chordata > Mammalia > Dermoptera > Cynocephalidae > Cynocephalus > Cynocephalus volans. Next base: position 66,999,374 of record NC_084472.1, read on the forward strand.
AGGTTTAATGATAATAAGGAAGTGATGGTTCAGAGCTTTTGGAAATATCTAATGCTGAATAGACAAAATGCTAGAGTTCAAGGCTACAAACATGAAAAGGGAAACATGGAAATGCGAGTTCTATATTTGGCAAAGTTTTCCCCTTTGATAATTGAGTCTTTCGTTCCCAAACTTTGCTGGAAAGAAGATAAAAGACCATCAGAAAGCCAAAGCACTGAGGCTGAAAAACAACTGAGGCATGAGTCAGTGTTAGAATACAAAAGTTGAGGGCTGTCTAACCAGGGCTCTCCCAAGAAAGAGAGCCCTGGTTAGACAGCCCAGTATTTCTGCTGAGTGACAGAAGTATTTTGCCTTAATCGTATGAGCAAACTGGAAGTGGACCTTCACAACATATGAAACTCACCCTAGTTCCTCATTGAATCAAGGTGAAGTGCTGAAGTGCTCAAACTCTAACTTCATGATGAGAAAAAATAAAATCTTTTTACAATAAAGACAATATCATTAAAATTATATGATTTTTATAAATAATAGTTGTGGCATAACAAAAATATGTCAGTCATCCCAGAAGATAGAACTAAATAAACAACAACCAAGAATAAAAAATAGGCAATAGAAACAGCCTGAAGTATGTCAGATATCTGATAAGACACGGACAATTAAATCACTTTGATTAACACATTAAAAACAGATAAACACAGAGAATTAAACTAAAGAATAGCATAAAGAAACCAAATAAAATTTCAAAACCAAAATCCTAATAACTGAAATTAACAACTTAAAGGATAGGTCTAGTACTGGATTAGACTCTGCCAAAGAGGAAATTAGTAAATTAGAATATACAGAACTATTGGCTGATGTAAATAGAACTGCCACGAACACGGGAGTGCAGGTAGCCCTTCGACATGATGATTTCCATTCCTTTGGGTATATACCCAGCAGTGGGATTGCTGGATCATATGGCAGTTCTATCTGTAGTTGGTTGAGGAACCTCTATACTGTTTTCCATAATGGCTGTACTCGTTTGTAGTCCCACCAATAGTGCAGGAGGGTTTCCTTTTCTCTGCATCCTTGTCAGCATTTGTTATTCTCTGTCTTTTTGATAATATCCAGTCTAACTGGGGTGAGATGATATCTTAATGTAGTTTTGATTTGCATTTCTCTGATACTAAGTGATGTTGAGTATTTTTTTCACATGTCTTTTGGCCATTTCTATATATTACGTTGAGGAATGCTTATTCAGCTCCTTTGCCCATAGCTTTGCAGTATAACTTGAAGTTAGGTAGTGTTAGGCCAACCTAAATGTCCATCAACAGATGACTGAATAAGGCAAACGTGATATACATACATAATGGAATACTACTGTGCCATAAAAAAAGAATGAAATCCTGCCATTCATAGCAACATGGATAAACTCAGAGAATGTTATGTTAAGTGAAATAACAGGGCACAGAAAGAGAAATGCTGTGTGTCCTCACTCATAAGTGGGAGCTAAAATAATAAACAAATAAATAAAGAGAGACACAACAATCACAACAATTCATCGAACTTTCAAAAGGAGAGAACAGAACTGAGGCCACCAGAGGAGGGAAAGAGGGAGGGGAAGGGGGGTTACCAAGAAATTGGTAAAAGGCCACAGAGAATGGCTACATTTTGTAAAGATGAGTGTACTAATCATCCTGATTTGATCATCACATATTGTACACAGGTAATATTCAACTCTGTACCCCCAAAATACATATAATCAATTATGTTTCAATAAAAAAGAAAAAAAGTATTAGAAGAGGTTAATAAAGCTTGCTTTACAAAAAGTTGGGGAAAATAAGAACAAATGTAAGAAAAAAAACAAGATTGAACAGAAAAAGAACTTTAAAATATAGGAAAATAGTAAATATGGAAGAAAGAGAATATAGTAGAAGCAATATAGAGTGGCCACAATCATCTCAAAACTAACCAGAGAAATCAAACCTAAGCACTATAGCATCAAGAAGTACTATGAACACAGATCAGGGTAAAAACACAAGAAAGCTAGAACCACAACATAATTCTGAGTACTGAAAACTTAAGACAAAGTTAAAATCATAAAAGTAGCTGGAGAGAAGACATTGTCTTTAAAGGAAGAATAATTAAATTAAAAGTTTCAAATATAAGTGACAAAAACAAAAAAAAATGAAATGAACTCTTGTATAGCTGAAAAAAACTGCCAATTTGGTGAAAATTTAAATCAGAAATTTAGGTGAAATAAAGGTGTTTTTAGGCAAATGAAAGCTGAGAAAATATGAGCAGATGCATACAAAGTAAATAATAAAAGGAATTTTTCAGACAGACAGAAAGAAAATGATACCAGAATGAAGCACAAAAATGCAAGATAGAGACTGCTTGGCAGTTTTATGAAATATTAAACATATGCCAAACTTAAGATCCAGCAATTTCACTTTTAGTCACTTACCCCAGAGAAACAAAAGTATTTGTCCGCAAAAATACTTATGCCAGCTTTATGGGTAATAGCCACAAATCGGAAAAGATTTACATCACTGTCATCAGGAAAATGAATAACAAATTGTTGTATTTTTTATACAATGAAACACCACTGTATCAAGTCAACAATAAAAGGAAATTCATGATACATAAAACAATAGAGCTAAATTTTGAAAACATGCTGAGCAAAAGCAGCCAGATTCAAAGAGTACATGTATTATAATTCCATTTCTGTAAAATTTCAAAACAGGTAAAACCAATCTATGGCTAACATCCTATGGGTTGGAAATTTCTGAGGTGACATAAATGTTATGAATCTCAATTATGGTCCTGATAGTATTAACGCTGTTATCAAACTCACAAAATTCCATACTTAAAATCTGTGCATTCTAGTCCTTTAATTATAACACAATTTATTAAGGAAAAAAGGTATACCATCTATAATAATAAAAGGTAAAGGAGACTTCAAGGCAAGAAGTACTGCTAGAAACCAACTGTGATACTGCGTAATGACAAAAGGGTTAATGCTCCAGAAAGATATAGCAATTTCAAATTTATATTACCTAAATACCTATTTCTCAAAGGCAAAAAGTGAAAACCTACGAAACTAAAGAGAAGAGGCAGTTATAAAATTTAACTGTTCAAGTTTATTTCTTGGTAAATGATAAATAAAATTAGGAAATTGAATGTTATAGATATTGAAGAATTAAACAATACTATTAAATTCAATTAAATTAAACATAATTAATCATGTGGATTGTGAGTGGTTGTGTTCGAAGAGAGAAGAAAAGCGGATCAGAGGACCTCCCTGTAGAAAGATCTTGCTCTCTTTGTAGTCAATCCAGCCAAATATGTTTTTGTTTACATTTTTATGTTTTGGGATTTTATGCCCTTCAGGCTTACAAAGAAATGTATATATTATGTTTCTTTCCTGATACACTTTATCCCTGCCAAATCCTTAACTGAATATCACCTATAATTATTTTATATTATTTTCATGCCACTTTGTTTTGAAGCACCATTTTTTGCTCATTTCTTTGTTTTATTCCTAACGTTTATTTAGATTTATTCATTAGTATACAAAGGTACTTCAAAAAGTCTGTGGAAAAATAGAATTGAAAGGTAATAAAAATACCTTTCAAATGGTATAAAATAAAAATAGTAGAGTTGACCAAACACCCTTGGGTTTTCAAACCCTGCACATTACAAAGAAAGAACCAGCCCTTGACTGACTCCTGGAAATAAACTCTGTATTAGTCCATTTTTGTGTTGCTATAACAAAATTCCTGAGACTGAGTAATTTATAAAGACAATTCTGGGACAGCTGCATCTGACCCGGGGCCTCAAGCTGCTTCCACTTATGGTGGAAAATGGCAGAGTAGCCAGAGGACACAAGGAGATCACATGGCAAGAGGAAGCAAGAGAGAAAGAGGAGGTGCCAGTGTCCTTTAAACTACCAATTCTCAATAGAGCAAGAAGTTACTCACTAAACCCTCTCTTCAAAGAGGGTGTTAATCCATTCATGAGGTATCCACTCCCCATGACCCAACACCTCCCAATAATGCCACTTAGGGGATCACATTTCAATATGAGCTTGGGGGGTGGGAGCAACATACCCAAACTCTATCACCCTCTTAACCTTTGGACTACTATCCTGCTGAGAGTGTCTTTGTATGCCACAGGCTTTGGGTCACATTGTATCAGTTTAACTTGGAAGGGAGGGGTCTGGAGCCTGAATACCTAAACTCAGTTTTGTGGGCACCATTAAAATCCCGGACACCAAGGCTTGGGTGAACTTCCTCAAATGGGAACACTGTGCATGTTACCACACACGTGGGTTGAAGAATTAAGCACTGCCCGTGCGACTTCACTGAGAGAAAGCAATCAGAAGCTTGCTCCTTGTTTCCCCTGGACTTTGCCCACTGCTGGTTCTAATTTGTATCCTTTCTCTGCAAACAACCAACACTGTGAGTATAATAGATATTTCTAAGCCCTGAGTCCTGGAAGTCCTTCATATAAACTATCAAACCTGTGGGTAGTCTTGGGGACCTCTGACACAGCATGTATCTTCCAATTCCTTTACTCATGATATAGGAGGTGCTCAGTTTCCCTGGGTTCAGGTTTCAGGATATGTCTCTGGGTTTCCAGCCACTCCTTGAGGTCTTAGGCCCCCTCCTCTGAGCTCTGCCCTGGAAGAAAGTTACTGTTGCCAGTTAGACCTATTTGTAGCACCAACACAGGGAAAAATGAGGGTACAAGGGGCTGGCTTGTACAAACCCAGTGGTTGGGCATGCTCAATAGAGAGCACAGATCATTATTGAATATGTCTGGTGCATGTGATAGGGTCTGACCAATGAACGTGCTCCAGGAAGAGACCAACTGAGGATGTGCAAGACTAAATGTTACATAACTGGGAGCCACCCCCTTAATTGAATATTCATTAGATAGGGAAACCATAAAAGCTGAATCCCTGCTGAAGGCAGGGGTGTTACTCACTTTCCTGGAGACAATCCATGCTTTGCTGGTTTAGGTGTGTACGCTTTACTTTGTATCTAACTTACTTTCAGAGCAGCTATTCATTCTCTTGAACCAGCCTGTTCTTTCTACCTAACTTTAAGTATGTGTTTCTTGCTTTTTTGTTAGACTTGATGTCTGAACTGAACTTCCTTTTGTGTTAAACTTGGTGTGGAGCTCTGCCCAGTCTCTGGAGCTATGCTGCACTCTCTCGGTAGAACCTGTATTTCTTATCTATTCCATTAAACCTGTTCTCACTTTCTACTGTGACTCTGCTTTTGAATTTTTTTTCTGTGGCAGAATCAAGAAGCTGGTAAGAGGACAGGGTGGGTTGAGACCAACTATTGGGACCACCCCGACCCTACCTCCCATATCACTCATTTTCTTCTTGGAATCCAATTCTTCTGGGTTTAATTTCCTAATTATTGAGGATAATGTGGTATAGTAATTCTTTCAATAAGGACCATAAGTAGCAATATGTCTTAGTCTTTTTCTGTAAATGTCAGGAAACTCTTTCTTGAAAGGTTGTTTAACTGGGTACAGAATTCTGGATTGATAGACATATCCCCTCAGCCCTTTGAACATTTTATTTTTTGTCTGCTGCTTTAATTGTAGCTGATAATCCTCTCTTGACCATCATTATGGTAATAAAATGATAATGAAAACAAGGATTTGTGTGGCTCTTAGTATGCTGGGCAGTATTCTAAGCAATTTATGCTTATTAACTTATTTATAACTCCCAACACAGTGAAGAATACACAATGACTACACCTCACCTCAACATGGAGAAGAACTTAGAGGAAGACACGGCTCATAATTGACTGATGTGGCTCCAGAGTCGTTGGGTGTAAAAACTTAGCAACTGTCCGTTTACACTTATCTTTTGAAAATAATTTGTTTCTTATTTCTGACTCCTTTTAAGATTTCCATCTGTTTTTGATAGTCTGAAATTTCACCAAAATGTGTTTAGATATGTATTCATTTTTATTTATCCTGCTCAGAACTTTTTGTTGTGTCAATCAAATCATTCTGAAATTTCTAGAAATTTCTCAGCAATTAGACTGATATTGCTGTTTCTCCATAGTTTATTTTTCCTATCTTTGCCTCTTTGTGTATGTTGGGCAGTCTCATGAATACTTCATGTGTTTTTACTTCTTCATATTTTCTCTCTTTTCTTTCTAAGCTGAATTCTGGTAAATTTCTTCTGATCTATTATTCTGCTTATAATTCATTCTTCAGAGAGTATTTAATGCAACCAACACACGTACTTTTGAAATTCTTAGTTATTATTTAAAGCTATTTGCCCTTATCACTATGATTTCTCTTAAGTATTTATAAATACTTATTTTCTGTTTTCTTTCAAATTGTTCTCATCTTATGTCCTTAATCTTGTGCATTGTGTTTCTTCACCAGCCCTTATGTAATGGATATTTCATTTATTTAAATATACAGTTGTAAGCTCTTCCTTCTGTAGGTATTCTTCTCTGACTCGCAGTGCCACATTCCACTTACTTTGAGCTGTAAGAGTTTTCCCCCCAGAGGTATGGCATTTGCTTTTCCCTTGTGGACAGGGTTTCTCTCATTTGGAACAATTTTTTTTTTTTTCCCATTAGTATTGTATCAGTTCATTTCTGTTACTTAGAATACCTAAGTATTTGTAAAAGAATGAAACATTTCTTCCAGTTTTGAGGTCGGGAAGTCCAAGGTCCAGAGAACAAAGCCGGTGAGAACCTTCTGAGTTGTGACTCTCTGCAGCTACTACAGGGTGTCACATGGCAAGAATGGGCTGAGCAAGAGAGAGCTAACCTGCTCACTCACTGTCCTTACAAAGTCACCAGAACCACGCCCGTCAACCCATTACTCTATGAATGGATTAATCCGTTCAAGAGGGCACAATCCTTGTGATCCAATCACCTCTCAAAGACCCCACTGTTTAAATATTATAATTGGATTTCCCACCTGCTTAACACTATTATAGTGGGGATAAAGTTTCCAACACGTGAACTCTTAGGGGGCACGTTTGACCCACAGCAAATATCTTTTATTATTTTTGTACCACATAGTAACATAAAACTTAATCTCATAACTGTGACTAGTATAGTTCCGAGTACAATTTCTCAAAACAGATGTTATTTGTTTGTTTGGTAGATCCCTAATGGGCCAGTGATAAACCTGTCAAAATTACTACTTTCTTGTACCTGTTGGTGGAGTATTTCTAACCTAATGTCTTAACACCCTAACAGTGGTGTTCATCAGCTTTGAGATAATCCTAACTTTATATGGGGGCCTCAGTTCCAGATTCCCATATTTTACAGATTCAAGACAACGCATTTTGTTCCAATGAAGACATTGCAGTAACCAATTAGATCCTAATTCTGGATGCAACACACACTTGGGCTGAGCTTGCACACAATATTTCACCGTGTATGATATTCACATCTTTATTGCACCTCTTTATCTCCATAATATGGAATTTTTTTATTAAGCCCAAGTTTAAAAAGTTTAAAACAATTTTTGCTCAAAGTTTATTAATCTTTTGAATGTATTTTTTAAAGCAAAGACATCTTAACTTATTTTTCTTAAATCAGATGGCTCTATAATTTTTCTAATTAATAAACTGCTATTCTCTCAGGAAGTGTTCTACAAATTATTAGGGATGTTTAAAGACAGCCAATGGACATAGTTTGTTTCACTTCAGTTCTAACTTGAATGTCACCTTTGCAGTTGAGATGATTATATATTTTTATAATGTCTGGGCCCAGAGAAAACTGATTCATGTATGTTTTGTGAGTTTTTCTTTTATTGTTATGATTTTTTAAAATTACTGTTAGGTGTATTATTTTGGCTCTGGGTAGAATAAAACTATATTTTTATATTTCAGCTGCAGCTGAATCCTCTCACACTGCTTACTCCTGCACCTGTCCCATGCGATGCCAAAGCTATAGCACAGGCAAAACCCTGAAAAAGCTTTCCTGCACACACATCACAAGTGAAACACTCCAGGTGAAAGGCCAAGTAAGAGAAGTGACCTGGTCCTTAACTATGATCCCTCAAGAATGAATCCTACTCTTTGGCCTTCTCCTCTACTCTGTGGACTACATCAAGAGGAATCACCCGAATCTTCGGGTTTCTTGGTCGCCTATAAATTACAAATTCATATCTCCAGTTCAACTTTCCTTTAGCTCTAAAGACCCTTTTTATTAGTACATGTATTTGGGTATCCTTTTGAGTATCTCAAAAACATTCTAATCAGTACTCAAATACACCCCAGAACACAGAATGTGAGCTTGTTCTGCCCACGATGTTGCACTAGTTTGTATGAACAGTTGAGGGCTTCCTTCTCCTCCGGGAGTGACTGGACTATTACTTCTCAAGGTCAGAGAACCATTCTCCTTTTATTCACCGTTGTCTCTCCAGCATGTGCTTAGCAAAGTTTGATTTGAAAGAGTAAATGGTGGGTCAACATATTAATTTACAAGAGGGTGAACTAAGCAAGACAACCAAAGGGAATTGAGACAGCCTGGCCTTGACTTGTTCTACGGTCTCACCTCCCAGGCAGAGCACCTGGGGCACATGGTTCCCTTTTACAATCACCAGCAGCCTTCCTCTTCCGTGGAAGACCATTGGCAAGCTTCCTCACCAGGAAAACTCATTTTTTTCCTTTGACTCCCAGCTTGAGTCATTTAAGTGGCATAGACTTTGTAGCCACGTAAACTGCATCTAAAGCCTGACTGTGCTGCTTCTTGATTGTGTGATGGAGTGAGTGCTCTATTTATTCTATTCTAAATAGAGAACATAATTGTGTTTGTAAGATCAAAAAGAAAAATTGCATATTAAAAAACAAGTTCAATATCAAGCATGTATGAAAATATCTTAATTTTTTTTAGAGATAATTAGCTGCTTTCACAATACTAGATTTATACTTATAGCATGCGATATAAATATAAATATACTTATCCTTCCACATATCTTGAACTACTGTAATTATCTATTTATTATCTTCCTCATGAGACCATGAGTGTTAGTATTTACCTTCCTTCATCCCAATATAGATGTCTGGCAGTCAGCACTTTATAAATATGTATTTAATGTATAAAGCCATGATTGAAGGATTAAGGGGACACATTATAAATACTTTTTGAAATATAAAAATGAGAAAGCTTTTACATGAAGACAATCAAAATACTTTATTGCAAAACTTTATATTTAAATATAATATTTACATATATATATATATTTATACATAATAACACTTCAAATGTTTGCCATACATATTTTGTTGTTGCTATTCAAAAGTCAAGCTAATAAACACTCTTGATTTCTTACTAAGAGCCTGAACAGTACAACAAAGTGTCAGATTGTCATGAGGCTAGGTAAAATTTATGTGTACATTACTTATGTTTGTTAATTGTAAAGTTTTATATTTTTATTCAAATTTACATTCATTTCAGGAGTAATCTGTCAAATTATTTCAGATTGGGAGCAATATAAATAGTCACTTTATTCTGAGATATTTTGAAAGAATGTTGGTGGGAGGGAAGAGAGGTTCTTTAAGAACAAAATTGAAAATTTGAGTTTCTTGCAGCCTGTAACTATACAAGTCTCTCTATAGCTTTCTTATGAAAAAGGATATAGGAAAAGACCCAGGGAATGGCAGTGACTTAGCAGATCTCTAGCGTTAAAATGGAAAAAATAGAGCTACTATTTTATTTATATCTAACACAGTAGGTTGGAAGAACATGTTGCCTGAGGGAAGACATAGAAAACAACCTGCATCTCCAGGTCCTGTAGGTAGATAACAAATCCCCAGCTTTCAATATCAAAACCTGTTGGTAATAAGTTACTCAAGTTGTTTTTTATTCTTAAAATTGCTAAGATAAGATAAATTGCAGAAAGCAAAAATTACTCAGCAAAAGAATGGAAGTAAGTATTTATTCCAACATGAAGATATCTTAGAGAAAAAGAGGGAGAGACAGAGACAGAGAGAGAGAGAGAAAGTACGTGCTCTACTCTAAGCCTGGAACTGTCCTTGGCACTTTCTTTTTTAAATTTTACAATATAATTCGCGCAGAAATTCTACAAGGTAGTTATTTTAGTTTGAATTTTCCTATGCCAACATTAAGGCTTACAGAGTCCAGGAAATCATGAAAGTTATAAAAGTCACAAGTATTTTAATTGCAAATCTCAAATTCAGTTTATTACATGCCAAAGACCTTTTTATTTTTTTCCTTTGGTTTGAATTAAGTACCTTGCATAACAAATTCTTGTCCTTCAAATTCATGCTTAGAATGGCAATGTTTTTCTGAAACATGCCTACTTTACAGGATCAATTTTATAGAGAGGTGAGGTAGATTGTAATATTGTCTCCAATTATTTGCTTCTCCCTTTTTTGTAAGACAATTTGACATCCCCCCACCCCCCCGCGGATTCCAGGTTTGGTCAGTGGAATGTGAGCATGTGTGGTATAAGCCAAGACCAAGCAGAAGCTTCAGAAGTGTGTCCTGAGTTTCCTGCAATGCTGTTTTTTCTTCTCTGTTGAGAATGGCATGTCTTCAATAACAACTCCTTTTTCAGACTAGATTTCAGAATGAGAAAAAATGAGAGCCGACTACAGCTCCTGACAGGTAACGTGAGTGAGAAATGAATGTTTGTTTGCAAAAGCCATTAAGTTCATGGCTCATATCTTACTGTGTCAAGTTGACTATTATAAAAGAAAAATGGCTTGGTCCTTGAAACCAAAAGGCTAAAGTTAACAATCATTGATGTCATTCTAAAGTATTTGTAATTGTCACTCGTTCCTTGATATGAAAAAAACCTAAAAATAAATTAGGATTTTAAAAAGTCTTTTATTTCTATCATTTGTGTACCCATTATCAAATGTATATTGATAGTGTTCTATGTACCTGGACCTTACACACTGTGTATAGAGTTGTAATTAAAACATATAGTACATTTCACGCCTGCCCTATACGGAGCTTGCAATCTGATGGGATAATTGTTTTTATATTTATTGTTGGTATATTAGAATAGTGATTATCTCAGTTTGTAGGTGGAGTGAGAAACGCAGGGAGTGAGCACCACCCAATAGGAATACTAGGAACACAGTTTCTATTAACCTGAATGACTGAGAGTTGGCTGAAGACCCTAACAGTGTTTTCACCAAAATGAAAGTCAAACAACGATAAATAAGAAAAGTGGATATTACAGAAGCTATAAAATTTAGTAACTACTGGGGGCAAGAGTAGAGTTTCAAGATGGCGGTGGCTGCGGCGGCTGGCGCGGAGTAGCTGAGGTGGAAAAGGTGGCCACTGGGCCTCAGGCAGCCGGGAAACTTGTGGACCTTCCTCTGGCCATCTCTTAAGGGAGGACTGCTGCTGCTGGCCGGTCGTGGGGGCTCAACGCCACTTTGCCCCCGGCAGGAGAGGCTGCCTCATTTACAGGCAACAGCTTTGAAGTGTGGAGCAGGAAAAGAACTGATTCTTAGCTGCAAAAGCGAGTCTTGAAACAGGGAACACGGCGCCAGGGCTGCTGTGGATGCAGCCAGGATCCCGGAGGCTGGGGCCGCACTGAAGGCGGCCAGCTGCCCTATTCAGGATTCGAGGTTTCAGGCCGGCATTAAAGAAGATTCCTGGGAGCGCCCGAGCGGCGCCGCGACTGAACAGCCCGAGGCGGCAGCGCCGAGAACACGGAAGGCAACAAACCAGAGACAGAGCGAGCGCCCGACCTGGCACAGCACTGTGAGTGATCCCTGGCACAGCTCTGTTCGGGGGGTGGATGCCCACGCGGCTCCCGCCTGCACCACCAGGCCACTCACTGCCCCGGTGCTGCCTCCATTTTCCCAGGTGCGGGCAGCTCCGCCCTGCTCGGCCATCACTGAGCCCATTTGCTTGGCCTGGCGCGGGGCTTTCCGGACCCTGCGGGCCGGCCTCCTCTCCCACTCCCTCCGCGGTTCTCTGGCGGGGCTAGGGGGGTGGGGCGTCCCGACCAGTGTTGGGAGGGCTAGGAAGTACTGGCGGGCCGACTGTCACTCCACCACACCCTGGACTCCAGCCCCGGTAAACTTCCTGTTACTGGGAGGCAGATACCATCTCTGCGACCACCAGTTTGGAAAAAAGCCTAATGAATTTCTGGTTGGGAATAGTGTGCTAGGAGAGTTCCCAGGTCTGCTTGAACCTGCCGGAGAGCAGGCTGCAGGCGGGCACTAGACTCGGTTTATACTGGGGGGATACAAAGGTGAACAAGACCCGAGAAAGATCTACACAGTGCTACAAAGGCACCCAGAGAGACCGGTCGTCTGTGCCTAGCAGAAACCTGGTAGACTTCCTGGGCGAGGCGGTGCTGAGCAGGGTCTTGAAGGCCCAGCTGATAGACGAGGGGTGCAGAAGACACGCCCCAGCCCAGCACAGTGTGCACAGAGGGGGGAGACGTGCGGCCAGGGAGGCGGAGACTCGACAGAAACCACACACCCGGTGGGGTCGCCACTGCACGATCTAACAGCCTGGGCCAGAGCACATGGAACGGGGAGAAGTCCTGTACAGAAAGTGAAAGCTCAACAGAGATCACACACCCTGTGGTACGTGATCCACCAGCCCAGCAGAGTACAAGCTGACCAGAAAGGTGGATCTCCGGAGAAGCCCAAGACCCGAGGCAACCACACACACAAGACACTAGAGGCCAACTGAGCAGTCACGGCGGGAGCCATACCAAATTGGCAACCACAGCAACATCCTAGTTAGTCATTAGTCTCAAACCGGTGGACTGTGAAACCCCCTGCCACAATGAATAAACACCAAAAAAAAGATACCAGAAATACAAAAAATCAAGAAAGTACACCACCAAAAGTTAATAAATCTCATACTCTAGATCCTATAGAACAAGAAGCCCTTGAAATAACTGACAAGGAATTTCGAGTGATAATTCTAAGGAAACTGAATGAGATACAAGAAAACTCAGCTAGAAATCATGATGAAATGAGGAAAAGTATACAGGATCTGAAAGAGGAAATATACAAGGAAATCAATGTCCTGAAAAAAAATGTAGCAGAACTTGCTGAACTGAAGAAGTTATTCAGCGAAATAAAAAACACAACGGAGAGTTTAACCAGCAGGCTTGTCGAAGTTGAAGAGAGAACCTCTAAACTTGAAGATGGGCTGTTTGAAATAACACAAGCAGACAAAAAGAAAGAAAAAAGAATCAAAGACACGGAAGAAAATCTGAGAGAGATATCAGACAACCTCAAGCGCTCAAATATCTGAGTCATGGGTATTCCAGAAGGGGAGGAAAATGGAGATTCCATTGAAAACATATTCAACAAAATAGTGGCAGAAAACTTCCCAGGTATAGGAAAAATCACAGATCTTCAGATCCAGGAAGCTGAACGATCTCCAAACGTATTAACCCAAAAAGGCCTTCTCCAAGACATGTCATAGTCAAATTGGCAAAACTCAGAGACAAAGAGAGAATCTTAAAAGCTGCAAGAGAGAAGCATCAAATCACCTATAAGGGAGCCCCAATCAGGTTAACATCAGACTTTTCATCACAAACCCTAAAAGCTAGAAAGGAATGGGATGATATTTTCAAAATACTAAAAGACAAAGATTGCCAGCCAAGAATACTCTACCCTGCAAGGCTATCCTTCCGAAATGAGGGGCAAATAGTATATTTCTCAGACAAACAAAAACTGCGGGAGTTCACTACCACAAGACCACCCTTACAAGAAATCCTCAAGGGAGTACTGGGTTTGGTTCCTGAAAAATAACTACCACTGCCATAAAAACCTAAGAAAAATCTAAACCCGCTACTACAATAAAAATGGCATTCATGAAGAGAAAACAAGCTAACAAAAACACTATCTACAACCTAAGGAACCAACAAACAAAGAAACCAAACAGTAAATCAGAAAGCAAGGAACAAAAGACACCTAAGACAACCAAACAACCAATAAAATGCTAGGAATAAATCAACACCTTTCAATAACAACTCTTAATGTTAAAGGCTTAAATTCCCCAATTAAAAGACACAGACTGGCTGACTGGATCAAAAAGCAGGACCCAACTATATGCTGCCTACAAGAGACCCACCTCACCCATAAAGATTCACACAGACTAAGAGTGAAAGGATGGAAAAAGATTTACCATGCAAACAGAAAAGAAAAACGAGCTGGAGTGGCTATTCTTATATCTGACAAAATAGACTTTAAACTAAAAACCATAAAAAGAGACAATGAGGGACACTACTTAATGATAAAAGGACTGATCCATCAAGAAGACATAACAATCATAAATATGTACGCACCCAATGTTGGAGCAGCCAGATTTATAAAACAAACTCTATTAGACCTAAAGAAGGAAATAGACACTAATACCATAATAGCAGGGGACCTGAACACTCCACTGTCGATATTAGACAGATCATCTAGGCAAAGAATCAGTAGAGAAACACAAGATCTAAACAAGACTCTAGACCAATTGGAATTGGCAGATATCTACAGAACATTCCACCCAACAACCTCAGAATATTCATTCTTCTCATCAGCACATGGATCATTCTCCAGGATAGATCACATATTAGGTCACAAATCAAGTCTCAATAAATTCAAAAAAATTGGAATTATCCCATGTATCTTCTCAGACCACAATGGATTAAAACTAGAAATTAATAACAAACAAAACTCTGGAAACTATACAAACACATGGAAATTAAACAGCATTCTACTTAATGACATATGGGTCCAAGAAGAAATCAAGCAGGAAATCAAAAAGTTTATTGAAACTAATGAAAACAATGATACATCATACCAAAACCTGTGGGATACTGCAAAAGCAGTATTGAGGGGAAAATTTATTGCATTAAATGCTCACTTCAGAAGAATGGAAAGATGGCAAGTGAACAACCTAACACTTCACCTTAAAGAACTAGAAAAACAAGAACAATCCAATCCTAAAGTTAGCAGACGGAAAGAAATCATTAAGATCAGAGCAGAACTGAATGAAATTGAAACCCAAAAAACAATTCAAAAGATCAACGAATCAAAAAGTTGGTTTTTTGAAAAGATAAATAAAATTGACAAACCATTAGCATGGCTAACAAAAAAAAGAAGAGAGAAGACTCAAATAACAAAAATTAGAAATGAAAAAGGCGATATTACAACTGATTCATCTGAAATACAAGGAATCATTCGAGACTACTATAAACAACTATACGCCAACAAATTTGAAAATCTGGAGGAAATGGATAAATTTCTGGACACACACAAGCTCCCAAAACTGAACTGTGAAGACGTAGAAAATTTGAACAGACCAATAACAATAAAGGAGATTGAAGCTGTTATCAGAAGGCTCCCAACAAAGAAAAGCCCAGGACCAGATGGATTCACAGCAGAATTTTACCAAACATTCAAAGAGGAATTGACACCGATTCTTTACAAACTATTCCAAAAGATTGAAATGGACGCAAATCTCCCAAACTCATTCTATGAAGCAAACATCATCCTGATACCAAAACCAGGTAAAGATATAACCAAAAAAGAAAACTACAGGCCGATATCCTTGATGAATATAGATGCAAAAATCCTCACTAAAATACTAGCAAACAGAATACAGCAACACATACGAAAAATTATTCATCACGATCAAGTGGGATTCATCCCAGGGATGCAAGGTTGGTTCAACATACGCAAATCAATAAATGTGATACACCATATTAATAAACTCAAACACAAGGACCATATGATCATCTCTATAGATGCTGAAAAAGCATTTGATAAAGTTCAGCACTCATTCATGACAAAGACCCTCTATAAGTTAGGTATAGAGGGAAAGTATCTCAACATAATTAAAGCCATATATGACAAACCCACTGCCAATATCATCCTGAATGGGGAAAAGCTGAAAGCTTTTCCTTTAAGAACAGGCACTAGACAAGGATGCCCACTCTCACCACTCCTATTCAACATAGTGTTGGAAGTACTAGCCAGAGCAATCAGAGAAGAGAAGGAAATAAAGGGCATCCAGATTGGAAAAGATGAAGTCAAACTGTCCCTGTTTGCAGATGACATGATCCTATATATCGAACAGCCTAAAACCTCTACAAAAAAACTCTTGGAATTGATAAATGATTTCAGCACAGTAGCAGGATACAAAATCAACACACAAAAATCAGTAGCATTTCTTTTCTCCAATAGTGAACATGCAGAAGGAGAAATCAAGAAAGCCTGCCCATTTACAATAGCCACCAAAAAAATAAAATACTTAGGAATTGAGTTAACCAAGGAGGTGAAAAATCTCTATAATGAGAACTACAAACCACTGCTGAGAGAAATTAGAGAGGATACAAGAAGATGGAAAGATATCCCATGCTCTTGGATTGGAAGAATCAACATAGTGAAAATGTCCATACTACCCAAAGTGATATACAAATTCAATGCAATCGCCATCAAAATTCCAAAGACATTTTTCTCAGAAATGGAAAAAACTATTCAGACATTTATATGGAACAATAAAAGACCACGAATAGCCAAAGCAATGCTCAGCAAAAAAAATAAAGCTGGAGGCATAACACTTCCTGACTTTAAGCTATACTACAAAGCTATAATAACCAAAACAGTATGGTACTGGCATAAAAACAGACACACTGACCAATGGAATAGAATAGAGAATCCAGAAATCAACCCACACACTTACTGCCATCTGATCTTTGACAAAGGCACCAAGCCTATTCACTGGGGAAGGGATTGCCTCTTCAGCAAGTGGTGCTGGGATAACTGGATATCGATATGCAGGAGAATGAAACTAGATCCATACCTCTCACCGTATACTAAAATCAACTCAAAATGGATTAAGGATTTAAATATACACCCTGAGACAATAAAACTTCTTAAAGAAAACATAGGAGAAACATTTCAGGAAATAGGACTGGGCACAGACTTCATGAATACGACCCCAAAAGCACGGGCAACCAAAGGAAAAAGAAACAAATGGGATTATATCAAACTAAAAAGCTTCTGCACAGCAAAAGAAACAATTAAAAGAGTTAAAAGACAACCAACAGAGTGGGAGAAAATATTTGCAAAATATACATCTGACAAAGGATTAATATCCAGAATATATAAGGAACTCAAACAACTTTACAAGAAGAAAACAAGCAACCCAATTAAAAAATGGGCAAAAGAGCTAAGTAGGCATTTCTCTAAGGAAGATATACAAATGGCCAACAGACATATGAAAAAATGCTCAACATCACTCAGCATCCGGGAAATGCAAATCAAAACCACATTGAGATACCATCTAACCCCAGTTAGGATGGCTAAAATCCAAAAGACTATGAACGATAAATGCTGGCGAGGCTGCGGAGAAAAAGGAACTCTCATACATTGTTGGTGGGACTGCAAAATGGTGCAGCCTCTATGGAAAATGGTATGGAGGTTCCTCAAACAATTGCAGATAGATCTACCATACGACCCAGCCATCCCACCGTTGGGAATATACCCAGAGGAATGGAAATCATCAAGTCGAAGGTATACCTGTTCCCCAATGTTCATCGCAGCACTCTTTACAATAGCCAAGAGTTGGAACCAGCCCAAATGCCCATCATCAGATGAGTGGATACGGAAAATGTGGTACATCTACACAATGGAATACTACTCAGCTATAAAAACGAATGAAATACTGCCATTTGCAACAACATGGATGGACCTTGAGAGAATTATATTAAGTGAAACAAGTCAGGCACAGAAAGAGAAATACCACATGTTCTCACTTATTGGAGGGAGCTAAAAATTAATATATAAATTCACACACACACATACACACACACACACACAAACCGGGGGGGGGGGGAAGAAGATATAACAACCACAATTATTTGAAGTTGATAGAACAAACAAACAGAAAGGACATTGTTGGGGGGGAGGGGGGGAGGGAGAAGGGAGGGAGGTTTTGGTGATGGGGAGCATTAATCAGCTACAATGTATATCGACAAAATAAAATTAAATTTAAAAAAATAAATAAAATAAAATAAAATAAAATTTAGTAACTAAGGTAGAAGTCTCCCAAGAATACAATAACAATTTTTTTTCCAAAAACAATTGTTTTATTCCTCAGGTTTACAGATTAAAACTTGGTATTACCATATTGTACAAATTGAGGGTAAACATCACCAGGTAGATTTCCCCATGGGCATTTGTGTAACTCATTTTCACTCAGAGTGATGACTGTGACAGATTCAGCATCTTCATTACAGAGGCACGAAGTAGGTGTAAGCAACATTCTTCAATGGGAATAGGATCGAGTTATATTCTCTGGGACACTGCAGGAAGGCTCACTAAACACTTACCATATTACAAACCTAACTATTTTTCATCCTCTTATTGAAAAATGCTCATATTATAGTCAACAAATTTTATTTTAAATTCACAAATCAGGATTCACTCACGTCTAACAAAACATTGTTTATAACCCATTTTATTAACAGATTGATGAAATATGTATAACTTTTTATCAGATTATTTAGAGCCAAATAATATACTTGTGTATACATTGAAAATAATTCCATTCAATAATAAATTCACAGAAGTACTGTGAATAAAGATTATTTTATATGCCAGAGACATAGATTAAGAATAAATAACACCTATAACAGAGAGAAGGTTGTTAATCTTTGTTTAGTGGATACAGATAGGTGGGACTGAATCTCATAAAGTTAATTGCATGGAGCTTTTAATAGCAGGTTTCGTTTTCAAAGGGCTTCCTTTGCATTAATCTTTATAATAGCATTGGTGACAGTACTATTATTTTATATGTTTAGATTGTATGCTGTGCACACAAGAAACTTTTTCTCTGCATATACAGTTTTACTTGCTGCCACCTGGCTTCTCATAAGACCTTATCCTTACAATATATAATCAAAAAGTTCAGGCTTTTTAAATGTATGCTTACCTGAATGTGTTATTTTTATATTTTATGCAAAATCTCATCTATCACAAAACAATATGATTTCTTATAAACTCAGTGGGGTTAAACTTTGTATGCACTCAGTAAATGATAGCCATATTAATAAAAAAATTGAAGTTCTTTTTTAGAGTACAAACTTTAATAAAAAATAGTCAGTATATAATATAGTCAATGTCATTAGCAATGTATTTAAGTACTTAGTCTCATTCCCAAATATTAATAAGAATATTGTTACTATGTCTATTTTTATGTCAAAATTATTTTGCATATGTGTGTATAATTCAAAGCATATTTAAGCCAATGTGTGTAGTTACTCTTCTCCCAAAAGCACCTCTTGACCAGTAAAAGCAATTTGGGTAAAACATTCACCTTATCATTTCCATAGGCTTCTTTGTACACAATAATTACTTATCTGATGCATTCTATCTTTTTTTCCCACAATCAACTGAATAGAATTAAATGAACTTATTACAACATATATATACACACATACATATATGTATACATGTGTGTGTGTGTATTCACTAAGTGACCATTCCCTTTATTTAGGAAAAAAATCAGTGAACCTATAATGTCAATATCACAGTTTGGATTAGGCCATAGGAAAAAATCTGCTTGTATTAGTCTGAGTTTAGTCAGGACAACAGAATTTCTATAGCATTGTAAGAATAAAGAATTTAATATAGAATTAGGGCTTCTGTGATGTGGGAGGAGATGGAGTAGTAAATGTCTGGAAGATAGCAGCTGAAGGACTGAAGAAAATGCTCAGTAAGTACTGGGGTTGGGGAGAAGTCAGAGCTCTGTGAGGGGTTGGGGCCTCCAAGAGTGGTTACCACAAGTAAGAATGAGAGCTTATAAATGCATCTAAGAAGCCACTGAGGTGAGGTGATACCTTGATGTGGTTTTGATTTGTATTTCTTTGTTGGCCATTATTATGTGTTCCTTTGAAAAATATCCTCACTCATAACCGAGTGCTAAGAAAGAAGAAAGGAAGGAAGGAAGGAAAGAAAGAGAAAGAGAGAAAGAAAGTCCACAGTAATTCCTTGAACTTTCAGAAAAAGAGAACAAATCTAAGGATACTATAGATGTGGAGGGGGAAGGAGAGAGGTTAAGGGGCATAAAGAATAATTATGATTTGTAATACCAAATATACTAATAAGAAAAGAAGCTACTGCATCTGCCTGCCATGACTTTCTGAGAAGAATAACTTCCACTCCATTTCTCCTTCCAAATCCTGTGCAAGTTCCTTTGATTGACGAGCTCTAACTCAGAGTCAGAGAGCAAAGACATGTGATTAAACCTCGTTCCCAATACTAGTAGAGAGTGTTGGTGGTGTTTTTTTAAAAACAGGCACTCCAACATAATTCCTATAAAGACAAACCAAGTAACTCACTGTTGACAGGAAAATAAATTTCATAGAGATGAGGATGGGTGCATATTATAGATTTTTGTTCCTCCTCTAAATGTTTTTAGATCCTGTGATGATTAATTTTAGGTGTTAACTTGACTGGATAAAGGGGTACTCAGATAGCTGGTAAAGCTGGGTGTGTCTATGAGGGTGCTTCTGGAAGATACTGGCATTTGAATCAGTGGACTGAGTTAGGAAGATCCACCCTCATACACTGTGAGTGAGCACCTTCCAATTGGCTGAGGGTCTGTGTAAAACAAAAAGTCAGAGGCAAGATGCATTCTTTCTCCTTATTCTGGAGCCAGGACGTACCTCTTCTCCTGCCCTTGGACATCAGAACTCCAGGTTCTCTGGCCTTTAGACTTGGGACTTGCACCAGTGGCTCTCCAGGTTCTTAGGACTTTGAACTTAGACTGATCCATGCTACTGGTTTTCTGGGTCTCCAGCTTACAGATGGCTTATCACGGACCTTCTCAGCCACCATAGTTATGTGGGCTGATTCCCCTAATGAATCCCCTCTCATCTATCTGTATATCTATCTGTCAGACTATCTGTATATCTGTCTATTTATAACCTTTTGGTTCTGTTTTTTTTTTTGAAAACCCTGATTTACACAGATCCTTTCATTGCCTTTAGTCATATAATGTCACTGAGTATCAATTCCCTTGGGAAAAGCATGAGGCTACTTTTACCCAACTTATAATGTGGTTATGAGGATTGAATTAGATAATGCATATCAAGAAATAGCACATCTGAGGTGCTCAATACATGAAGTCATCATTTAGGCAGAAAATTAGTTTCCATTGGGAAACCTAATTTAGAGTCTGGGACCCCAATTTATTGGCACTGTGAACTGGATAAATCACTTGACTTCCTTAAGACTTGGTTTACTTACCTGTAAAATAAGGAACATAATATATTTTTAAAGAATTTTAGTCAAGATACAATTAAATAAAACAATCTGTGTCCAAGAATTTTCTTTATGGCTAACCTTATCTTATTTTGTAGCAACTTATCTTCACCATTCCACTATCAAACAGTAGGAAACTGAAGTGTCTGTTGCTGAAGAACCAGACCCTCTTAACAGATGCATGAGTCACTTGCCTTGCAGTGACTGAGTTGCGTTAGAGGTGTAGCCTCTGCTTTCTAACCTCCCCGATCGTCAAGTGCACTGAGTGGTCTATGGAAAGCAATGACACTACATCAGGTTCTGAAAGGGCTTTGCTGTGATTGTATTTTTGCTTTTTAATAAGCTTCCAAAACATGTATTTTTTGGATAGTCTTTTGACGTATTCTTTCAGAACTTGACTGAAGATTGAGCTGTCAATTCACAATGTGCAAAGTGTTGCACCAAGAAATGTAATGGCATCTGGAGAAAAAAAAAAATACAAGCATATTGATTGAATTATACTTGGTAAGCCTTGAGGAAAATATAAATGTCTAACCTTTTTTTGTTTTTTTTTTTTTACTTTAAGTCCATCATGAATAGTTAAAAGATTGACCTGATAAAAAATCTAATATGAAGAATAAAGTGATAAAGTAATTTGCAACTGTGTTAAGCCTGGCTGTGCCATGAACACAGTTGGTTTTTCCCCACACTTCTTCTTTTTTTTTTTTTTTTTTTTTTAATTCATGCTTCTTGTATACTTTTCTGCTCTTCCCATCCTGCCCTTTAGGTCCAATGCTTTCTTCTCCAACTCACTCAAATTATAATTATCATTTAATATGGATAATTACTCACAATAGATCATTTATATATACATCTCTCTACTGGCTCACATTGATTCTCTTTGCACCTTAGCATTCAATTTGTCCCATGATCATTTCCCTTATTTTAGAACAGTTTTTCATTCAACCAAAAACTATTTATTGTGTACCCAATATATTCCAGGAATAGAAAATGAAAAGGACTTCTACTTTCCCTCAAAGAGCTGCTACTCTGTCGGAAAGATAGATACACAACTAAATACTTTAATTAATTAATTATTTTAATTACCTTGGAGTATACTTCAACTTTTAGAGGACAGAGTATGAGAGATAGTAATATATCTATCATCACTACTTACCAAGCCATTGAATCATAAATGACATGTAAAAAGATTACATTGAAAACAAGAAACAATAATTTCTAATGTAGGAATTTGAGAAGGTATAAATTAATTAGTTTGTCAGTGATAAGCAGGCATGCAAGATTTGAGAGGTGAAAGGGACGAAGAGGGCATTATTCTCCAAAGGAACATACGGCCAGATGCATGGGCCAGATGCCTGGGCAAGTATTATTCATCCGTGTTGCAGGAGTGTTCTTCAGAACTACTCTCCACACTCTAAATTTGTAGACTCAAAGAGTTTTGTGGCATTTTCAGAAAATCTTTAAAACTACAGAATCTTTCAGGCACCAGACCTGCTTTGGCACATCAGGCTGTGACCTTTGGTGAAGCCTCTCTACCTTTGTGCCTTCAGATTTTCCAAAGCTTGTTTTAAGTCCTTAATTGCTATGTATGGTTTTAATGCCTTGAATACTTATACCTGCGTTAATTTTCCTGAGTGTGCCCTGAGAGACACAACACACCTCCATCATTTCTCACCTGAACTGTTGCATTGGCTTTGTAATTGTTCTCACCGACTTCACTTCTACCCCTTTATGGACTGTGCTCAACAAGACGGACAGAGAAAACCAGATAAAGGAGAACCATATCATGTCACTGCTCTGTTAAAGCCTTCCAATACCTTCCCATTTCAGAGGTAAATCTATTTTTTACTGATCTCATCCCCATGCACTGCCTTTATCTCCTGCTATGGTCACTTTATCATTTCTACCACACTGTCCTCTTCTCAAATACATGAAGCATGCTCCCTTTGCCAGGAAATCTCTTCTCTCAGATATTGACGTGTCTCACCTCTTTACTTCATTGATTCTTTTGATCAAACACCACACCACCAGAGATGTTGTTCATGTTTTTTTCACATTAAAAAAAAAAATTCTATACCTCAACACTCTCTGTTCCTCTAACATGCCTTATTATTATTTATTTTGTCAAGACACAATCACTACATAACATACGGCTTCTACTGTTATTGTTGTTGTTTCTTTATTATGTTTCCTTGAACTAGATTGCATGGCAGAAAAGAGCATTTTTTTTCTTTTTTGTAACTAAAAAGGAACTACGAATACAGTACGCATGCAATAAATATTTATTGAATGAGTTGTTCTTGCTCATGATATGTTTCTTGGATAAATTAACAATGTCCATAATAACCACAAAGAAAAACAAATAGAACCTACAGCTTCAGCACTGAACTTCTTGGAATTTCAAAAGAATTTAACTATAAGAAACTCCTTAATAAAACAATAAGGACCAGTCTCCCAACTCAGACTTACGAGAATCACATATGTTACTCAGGATAAAAATTTACCAATAATTCAAAGGACACAGGTGATCATAAGATGCAGGTGCAGCATCTCATGGAAGTATAGTATTGCAAGGGCAACTAAGACTTTATTGCTGCATCAGGACTACCTGACACTTGTTTAGCCTAGAAGCTCTCTAAGTAATGAATGTGGGACATCGTTTTTACAAAAGAAGACATGCAGTTATAAAATATTGTTATTTTTACTGAGATAACCACATGCTGACTCTGGGATTGTTCAGCAGATCGTGTACCATAAATCAATGAATTATAAATTCATTTACCGTAAGTAACATAGACAAACCACTTAAATAATGCTGAAAGCATTTTGTAGATAAAGATTCTCCATTATTTTTCTCCAGCAACTTCTATCAGGAATTGAAGGAGAAATTACTGTGCTTTTTCTTTCCTTCCTGGCCTCTTCTGTCTCTCTAGGCTTGTTGGAGTAGGAAGGGTGGGTTTAAGATCAGTGAATAAAACTGCTTCACACCTACCTAAATTAATGTGTGGGTAATCAATGAGAAGCAATATGATGCATGGTTAAGAATATAGATTCTGTGTCCACACTTCCATGTTTCAAATAAAGGCCTTACAATTTACTAGTTGCATGATCTCATTTGTAACATAAGCTGATATTAACTACTTCATAAGGTTGTAATGAAGATTAACTGGGTAAATACCTATAAAGTACTTAGAACTGTGACTCATACATACTGAAAATTTGATATTGGTTATTTATCATTAACACTTCAATACAGGGCTGACTGTTTTGCTAATTATCTATATATTGAGATCAAGCTTATTCTTTTGTGCCTTCAGAATTAGATAAATTTCCTAGATTTACTAGGAAAATGGGAATACACATGTTAGTATTCTGTAAGAATCCAAATTTTAGAAGTGTCAAGAATATTTTTTGTATGAAATATGTTTAATCATAACAAGCTATGGTCTCATCTGATTTAGCTAGAAAAATGAATCTTTCCCCCTGTAATCACAGACTGCAGGGAATCACAATTTAAATAGACCATAAATTGAGTCAAAATCACTTAATTCTTTTATCAGCTGCATGTGGTTATTTCTCTGTTCCCTTAAGATAAAAGTTTGATGATGGTTGACTTTAAATAGATTAAAATTCTTATCACCTGGTGATTAGATTTGAAATCATTTTCTGTAAAAAATTGAGGTTATATATTTTTAACTTTACAAGCTCCATGGCTGATTAGTTCGAATTTAAGTAATTAACCCTCCTAGGAAATGATATGAAACTTCTAATGGGCCTGGGCACAGTCTCTAAGCTCTCCTTGAAGACATCAGTAGGCCCGTACTGGACAACCATTTTGAAAGGCATTTTCTTCATAGAAAATAAAATATAATTTAGAGGCATGCAAGGATAGATTAAGGTCCACATGCATGAATTAAGAAGTTGCCTAGTGTTGACTACGTAAGGGATATCAGTTAGGAAGAAAATCCCATTTTACCTTGAATGTTATAACCAAAAAGAAATAACAAGTATTTAGATGATAGATATGCTAACTATTCTGATCAGATAATTATACAATATATGCATGTACTGAAACAACAAACTGTACCCCATAAGTATGTATATTGAAAAAAATAAATTAAAATTAAGAAAAATAAAAAATGATGGTCCTATTTCATTTTAATGTAATTTCAATATAAATGATATCCTCCTGTAATATCCCCATGAGAATTGAGAACTATCATACAAAAAGAATGTCTGCTTATTATAAACATGTGAACTGTAGCCATATAAAATTTAGTATCTTATGGTACTGAACTAGTATTTCAGAAATAATCCAGGCAAATGCTTCTTTCTAGTGAGAAATTTAATTAGGCAAAGTTGTCATAAATTAAGCAATGGTATCTCAGGGAAGATTTTTAAATGCCCTTAGGAAGGATAAAAACATTCCAATTAAAATCTATCATAATTCTCTGGTCAGTGAAACAGAAAACATACTAGATACATCAACAGGGAGATTTTGATAAAAGGAATCCATTAGAAGGGTTGGAAGAGTGAAAAAAAACAAAAAGGGAATATGGAGGTAACACAGAGATAAACGCTACCACCCCTAAGGTTGAGGAAACAACATGAAGAAATTAGGGTTTTTAGAATCTAGACACTTGGCAGAGGGGTCCTGCAGTAGCAGGGCTCAAGGTTCTGAGAAAGCTACAATTGGGGCAGCTGATACCTCTGAGGGGCTCCAGGAGGCTTGGTCTGGAAGAGCCAAAGGAAGCTGGAGGCTGTCCTGGGTCACCGTCCCTTTCTTGGATGATATTGAACAGGAACAGGAAGCAAACAAAAAGGCAGGTCCTTTATGTCCCCATCTGCCTCCCAAGCTCCTTCTACTACCCTCATTAGAAGATTCTAACAGGATCAGCTGGACAAGAAAATAATTAGTTTGTAGAGTCCCAGCCCTAGAAAGTCTGAACACAGTAGATTTGAAGGTGAGATGGAATATCTTACCATTTGCCACGGTCCTTAGAAAACTTATGCCTGTACACAAGTAGCTAAGGAATAAGCATCTGATCAGAAAACATCTATATATTTTGTCAAAATCTCAATATAGTTAGGAGAAAAAAGGTGGCTCTAGAAAAGGAGAAAGAAAAAGTACTTTCTCCCAAGTACATTAACATTTTATAAAGTACTTTTAATATCCTCAATTAATGTGTTAATCTCATTTAATACATAAAGATGATCATTTCAGAAAGTTGAGCAAATAAATTGTACGAGAATGTTCTCATAGGACATATTTAGCAATAGTGATCTACTTAGAAAAGCTGCCTTTCAAAGAGCAACATATTTTTTTAAATGACACTTTTACTTATAAAGTTAGCATATGTGAAAAGCTAAAAATCTAGAATGCCTAGGGTTTCTAAATATCCTAAATTGATATTTGCTTCAAGTAATTCAATTTAAATGTTACTCTAAGTTTATTTTACTTTAAAACTTCCCCAATGTCTATATTTGGGTATGATTTTGTTTAGAAAGCACAGCCTGCTATCAAATTTTTTAAAAAGAGAAAGATGTGTGTGTGTATACATATATATATGTGTGTGTGTGTGTTAGCTTTTTATTGAAATATAATTTTCAACCAGTAAAATCCACTTTGGTGTACAGTTCAATGAGTTTTGACATACATATATAATCATATAATCACCACCAAAATCAAGACACAGAACAGTGACAATACTTCCCCCAAACCCTCTTCATGTTCTTCGAGGCTACCAGTCCCTGACAACCATAGATATATTCCTGCCTCATAAAATGAACTCAGGAATATAACCTCCAGCGTTACTTTTCAGGCATGGTTTTATAAGCCAAAAAACAACTCTTTAGTATTATTAATGACATCACTTCATGTGATTTCTACCACTAGTTATTTGTATTGACTTAAAAAATATCTTCATCAGTCTTGCTAGAGATTTATCTATTTTGTTAATATTTTAAAAGAAACTACTTTCAGTTTGTTGATTTTTCTCTCCTATCTCATTAAATTATGGTCTAATTTTGTTATTTCATATAGTTCATCTTTTCTTTTATTAGTTTTTTGAGATGGAAACTCAAATGATTGATTTTAAGCTTTTATTTGTTACTATTATAAGCATTTAAAGCCATAAGTTCCTTCTAAGATATAAGTTTCTCCCTCATTTTAAAAATTTTTATTCAGTTTTGAACCATTCGGTTTGAATAATTCCTAATTTCCCTTATAATTTTTTTTCTTTGATCCATGCTTTTCTTTAGAAATGTGGATATTAATTTTTAAAAATATCTAGAGGTTTTCTAGATATATTACTATCATTAAGCTCAGATTTAATCCCATAATACTAAGAAAATACATTCTGTAAAATTTCAGTCTTTGGACAACATATGATACACATTGATAAGCATTTCTTGTGCACTTGGGAAGGAAGTAGATACACCGTGATTATGCTTACTGCTCTACAAGTGGTAGTTGGGTCAAGCCAAATTACCACGTGAGAGCATTGACCAAATATTCCATATTTTTACTATTTTTATCAATTTAGTTGTTTTATCAATTAATATGAGAAGACTGTCAAAAATCTCATACTGCAATTACAGATTTATCTTTTTCTGTCTTTGGTTCTGTTATTATGCTTCCTGGATTTACTCAATTTGAAAATCTCCCTCATTCTTTCTGATAGTGTTCCATATTTCAAAGTCTACTTTGTCTGAAGCTCATACTGCTATGCCAGCTTCCTTAAGCTTACCTGTACGAGATATGTCTTTTTCCCTCTATTATCAAGCTGAGTCCTAAAAGTTCGTCTCTTGTAGAACACAGTTTGATTTTGCTTTGAAAAAATAAGGAATACATTTACACTTCAAGAAGAAATACAAATTAGATTCACAGCGTTGGCCAGTTAGCTCAGTTGGTTAGAATGTGGTGGCAATAACACCAAGGTCCAAGGTTCAATTCCTCTACCAGTCAGCAGCCAAAGAAAAGAAAGGAATTTAGATGGGGGGGTGGTGGCTGGAGGAGATGTACAGATAGAACAGCATTTATAAATGCAGTAAGGTAAGAAATAGTAAGATAAGGGTGCAACTGGAGTGAGGGAAAAAAAAGGATAGAATGACTAATAAATGGACTAGGAAAGCACAAAATAACAACAGATGAAGCTAGGGATAGACATACATTTGGCCATGTAGGTCTTATCAAGAGATGGTTATTTGCTGCAATGTAATGAATTGTCCTGATATTTTTTCAGCTTTAAATAATCCATTTATTGTGCTCAATGAACTCTGCTGTCAGACATTTAGGAAGGGCACAGCAACTCAGGTTTTGTTCACAATATCTGGAATCTCAGCAGGAAAACAAAATCTGGTGGTGGGGACTTTGTGTGGGGGGCTTCAAATATATTCACTTGTAGAAGATGGAAACAAAATTATTCCAAATGTGAATGTCTAGTTGATACAAAACTATATTGCATAAAAAAAATTACAAAATTTTCTGGGCTATTTTTTCAAAACTTTTTTTTATAACTTTATACTTGAATTTTGGCTGAATAAATAATCTCCAGAAAATACCATCATTTATACATATATATATATAAAATTTTTATTAAATAAGAATGTGGATAGAAAAAAGAGGAGTTAAAAAAGGCATTTGAAGTTATTAACAACTATGGCCACTATTTCT